>NC_079191.1:403147884-403447884 GCF_029499605.1 Hyla sarda
TTAACTTTCCGGAGCCAGTTGATATATAAAAAAAAAGTTTTGGCCTGGAATTCCCCTTTAACTTCCTGTTTGTGACACATTAGTATATGTGAGGGGGGGGGGGAACTTTTCAAGATGGGTGGTGACCATGGCGGCCATTATGAAGTCGACCATTTTGAATCCAACTTTAGTTTTTACAATAGGAAGAGGGTCATGTGACACATCAAACACACAAGAAAAACAATGATGTGCTTGGTTTTAACATAACTTTATTCTTTCATGAGTTATTTACAAGTTTCTGACCACTCATAAAATGTGTTCAATGTGCTGCCCATTGTGATGGATTGTCAATGCAACCCTCTTCTCCCACTCTTCACACACTGATAGCAACACCGCAGGAGAAATGCTAGCACAGGCTTCCAGTATTCGTATACACTGCTATATACTACTATATACACCGCAGGAGAAATGCTAGCACAGGCTTCCAGTATCCGTATACACTGCTATATACACCGCAGGAGAAATGCTAGCACAGGCTTCCAGTATCCGTATACACTGCTATATACTACTATATACACCGCAGGAGAAATGCTAGCAAGGCTTCCAGTATCCGTATACACTGCTATATACTACTATATACACCGCAGGAGAAATGCTAGCACAGGCTTCCAGTATCCGTATACACTGCTATATACTACTATATACACCGCAGGAGAAATGCTAGCACAGGCTTCCAGTATCTGTATACACTGCTATATACTACTATATACACCGCAGGAGAAATGCTAGCACAGGCTTCCAGTATCTGTATACACTGCTATATACTACTATATACACCGCAGGAGAAATGCTAGCACAGGCTTCCAGTATCCGTATACACTGCTATATACTACTATATACACCGCAGGAGAAATGCTAGCACAGGCTTCCAGTATCCGTAGTTTCAGGTGCTGCAGAATGAGCAAAACAAACTCAAACTTCAAACTTTTATGTGAATGGTGAAGTTAACAAACAAAACCACTGCTATTGTTCTGACACTAACCAACATTGGATAGATCCCTCCAAGACTGTTGGAAGACAAAAATTGATGGTATGGTGTGGTATATGGGGTACAAAGATAGTGGGGCCATTCTTCATCAATGGAATCCTCAAGGCCACTGGATATGTGAAATTGCTACATGATGATGTGTTTCCCTCTTTATGCACTGAAGCTGGCACGTTCCATGAGTTTTTCCAACAAGATGGTGACCACCACATTATGGGTGTCGGGTACGAGCATTTCTAGATGAACAGTTTCCTGTAAAGTGGATTGGTCATCGTGGGCCAGTTAAATGGCCCCCAAGGTCTCCCGATCTGACCCCCTTAGACTTTTATCTTTGGGGTCATCTGAAGGCAATTGTCTATGCGGTGAAGATATGAGATGTGCAGCACCTGAAACTACAGATACTGGAAGCCTGTGCTAGCATTTCTCCTGCGGTGTATATAGTAGTATATAGCAGTGTATACAGATACTGGAAGCCTGTGCTAGCATTTCTCCTGCGGTGTATATAGTAGTATATAGCAGTGTATACGGATACTGGAAGCCTGTGCTAGCATTTCTCCTGCGGTGTTGCTATCAGTGTGTGAAGAGTGGGAGAAGAGGGTTGCATTGACAATCCAACACAATGGGGAGCACATTGAACACATTTTATAAGTGGTCAGAAACTTGTAAATAACTCATGAAAGAATAAAGTTACGTTAATACCAAGCACATCATTGTTTTTCTTGTAAAATTCCCAATAAGTTTGATGTGTCACATGACCCTCTTCCTATTGAAAAAACAAAAGTTGGATTCAAAAGCCGACTGCAAAATGGCCACCATGGTCACCACCGATCTTGAAAAGTTCCCCCCCTCACATATACTAATGTACCACAAACAGGAAGTTAATATCACCAACCATTCCCATTTTATTAAGGTGTATCCATATAAATGGCCCACCATGTAGAGAGTGAGAGAAACAAAACGTATAGCAGCACCACTTGAAATCTAGCAAGGAAACAATGGGTGCCAACGATCCAAACCCGATCACGATTCACATCAAGTAAGTAGATAGCAACGCAGCACTCCAGAAATTAGTGAAAAAACAAGTGGATTTATTCAGCCCTTATCAGCATGGGCTGAATAAATGTAATTTTTTTAAGCTGGAAGCCTACGAGAGACATAAGCCACTAAATGCCTGTACACTTTGGACGCTCCTCCCGACAAATAACTCTGATGGACACTGCAACATGCCTTGTAAAAAGAAATTTACATGGGTGACATGCGTTTTAGTATTACGGGGTGTTATGTTTTTACCAGATCTGAACAAGTAAAACAGTCTTGTTCTTTATGCTCTTAGATTGTTAAAGGGGGTTAAGGGAATAGTTCAGTTCAGGGAGTAGTAGTTCAGCAAATACTGACCTACATTGTATGGCTGCATTACATTGAGGTTGTGACCCCTTTTATTTTAAGGGTCATAGCGTCGTATATTATATGTGCTACACTTGCCCTTAAAATGAATCAAGTTAGTGTCACATTGTGTATATGGGAATCATTACTTCTTTCAGCACATGTGCTTGTCACATTAACACAGTGCAGGCGGTATCTTGTATTTCCTTAGAATCAGATGTCGCTACAATATACCAGGCCCCCAAACACACACAAAGGACTGAAATAAACCTCCAGTAAAGTTGTCTCCTTCTAAGCTCTTAAAGAGAAGTTCTTAAAGGAAACCTGTCAGCTGTACCATGCTACCCTTGCTGCCTCATTGGTTTCAGTTGTCTGCCCCTTAGCCCGATAAGTGGTATAGATCCAGAGAGTCTACACCTGCTAGCTGTCAATCCATGGCCTTAAAAGATTCATTACTACCCTGCCCACCTTCCAGTGATTGACAGGTATACCCCCATGCACAATGAAGGAGAGAAACCTGTCAATCATCAGCGGTAGGTGGGGCAGCAGTGACTCTCTGAAGAAAGGGCAATACCTTCTTCTAGTTCAACATGGTGACTCCATCTGGGTCATTAGGTTGAATGGAGTTCTTGTCGATCCAGGAGTGGATATGTCGGCAGACTATTTCGAGCTACTCCGGGTGGATCCGTGCCACAGAGGCACAAAACGCGATTTTGCTGCCAGTCAAAGCATGTCCCCTGCAGCATCCAAGGGAGTGTTGCAGAGCAGCCATGTCATTTAAAGGCAGGTGGAGTCTGCAAAACATTTGTTCAAATGGACGCTAATAAAAGGTATAACACCGTCTGCAAAAAACAGTCCCCAGCACCACTTCAGTGATGGGAAAATACAAAAGCTTTGATGTGAAAAAAGCTATATATTTTTTTGTTTTCTTAATGACATGGAACCTAAATGTACGTCCTGGTGCCCTGGTACTTAATGCACCTGGATGCACATTTGCTTGCATCATGCATGGCAGGTCCCAGCTGCTATTAGCGATTGCGCTGATGTCCACCATCAACCCCTCAGATACTGTGATCAATACTGATCACTGCATCTTTGGCAGCTGCAGGGATCCGATCTTCCAAGATGGCGGACAGAGGCCTTTCAGCAGACCAGAGAAGCAGATTGCCGATAATGCATGGCACTGTTTAGTATCTGCAATCTAAAGATTGCATAAATTAGCTTTTTTAAAAGTAGTTCAAGAATAGAAAAGTATATAAACATAAGTATCTTTTTAATCTGTTTAGCTATACATTTTATGGCAAAAATGAGTGATGTCATAACAAAGTGCAATTGGTCGCGCAAAAAAAGAAGCCCTCATGGGTCTGTAGATAGAAATATAAGAGTTATGATTTTTAGAAGGGGAGGGGGAAAAAGCGAAAATGCAAAAATAAAATTGGTCCTTAAGATCAAAATGGGCTGTGTCCTTTAAAGGGGTACTCCGGTGGAAAACATTTTTTTTTTTTTTTTTTAAATCAACTGGTTCCAGAAAGTTAAAAAGATTTGTAAATTACTTCTATTAAAAAATCTTTACCCTTCAAGTACTTTTAAGCCGCTGTATGCTACAGAGGAAATTCTTTTCTTTTTGTATTTCTTTTCTGTCTGACCACAGTGCTCTCTGCTGACACCAGATGCCCGTATCAGGAACTGTCCAGAGCAGCATAGGTTTGCTATGGGGATTTTCTCCTGCTCTGGACAGTTCCTGACACGGACAGAGGTGTCAGCAGAGAGCACTGTGGACAAGACAAAAAAGAAATGCAAAAAGAAAAGAATTTCCTCTGTAGCATACAGCTGCTTAAAAGTTCTGGAAGGGTAAAGATTTTTTAATAGAAGAAATTTACAAATCTGTTTAATTTTCTGGCACCAGTTGATTTAAAAAATTTTTTTTGCCACCGGAGTACCCCTAAGGGGTTAATTGATATATTAACACAATGGAACTGACCTGCAGAGTCGAGTGATCTTGTAATGTTTACTAAATTGTGAACAAAGTACAAACAATACCCTGAAGACAATTGTGGGATTGCAATGTATTCCCTTTCTACCCTGTAAAGTTTCTAAATATATGGTACATTAAATAGTCACACTGAATAATACTATTTGTCCAACAAGAAAAAAAGCTTTTTTACTCCTATATTAATTTAAAAAAAAATCTTTTAAAAACTACGTTGAAGATGAAACAACGAAAATTGACTGTTTCCTTAAAGTGTACCTGTCATTTTCAAAAACTTGTAGATACTAACATTATAGGTATATTTGTGATATACAGTGGTTAAAAAAAAATGTGTATATTTTGGGTGAAAAATGTTGTCTTGTCCCTCCCACACTTCATGTATTTTGTCTCTGCACATAGACACACAGGCAATAGCTTCGGGGACAAGACAGCATTTTGCTCACCCAAAAATATTCACAATTTGAACCAATGTATATTACAAATATACATATAATGTTATTATCTACACTATTTGTAAATGACAGTGCCCATTTAAGACATCTTATCCCCTATCCAAAGGTTAGGCTTCTGCGGTGGGAGACAAGATGTCATGCCACACCCCCTCCCTTCATGTCTATGGGAGGGGGCTTGACAGTCATCACGCCCCCTCCCATAGACATGAATGGCGGTGCCGTGGCGTGATGTCACTAGGGGGTTTGACGTCACGACCTCCGCCGTGGGAACCCAGCATTCTAAAAATAATGTTTAGAATGCCAGGTGCTGTATGGAGATCGCTGGGGACCCCCGCAATCTCCCTGCTGCCCCCAGTGTTCGTTTAGAGCGTCGGGTGCCGCTCTAGAGGCCCGTGACATCACGCCCTCTCATGAAGTAACGGCCACGCCTCCTCAATACAAGTCTATGGGAGGGGGCGTGACTGCCATCACGCCCCCTCCCATAGACTTGTATAGAGGGGGCACAGCCGTGACCTCACGAGCAGGGCGTGACCGTGATATCATGAGCCTCTGCCCGGCATCCGGCACGGATCAGACCACCTTGATCAGACATCTTATCCTCTATCCTTAAGATAGGGGCTAAGATGTCTAGGGGCAGAGTACCCCTTTAACCCCTTAAGGACGCAGGACATAAATGTACGTCCTGGTGAGCTGGTACTTAACGCACCAGGACGTACATTTACGTCCTAAGCATAACCGCGAGCATCGGAGCGATGCCCGGATCATACGCGGCAGGTCCCGGCTGCTGATCGCAGCCAGGGACCCGCCCTTAATGGCGGACATCCGCAATCCCGCGAATGTCCACCATTAACCCCTCAGATGCCGTGACCAATACAGGTCACAGCATCTGCAGCATTGCGGTCATTAAAATGGATGACCGGATAGCCCGCAGCGCTGCCGCGGTGATCCGATCATCCAGCACGGCAGCCAGAGGTCCCCTCAACTGGCTCCGCTGCCTCCCCAGCGTCTTCTGCTCTGATCTGCCTTCCCACAGACCAGAGCAGAAGATGACCGATAACATTGATCAGTGCTATGTCCTATACATAGCACTGAACAGTATTAGCAATCGAATGATTGCTATAAATAGTCCCCTATGGGGACTAATAAAGTGTAAAAATGAAAGTAAAAAAAGTAAAAAGAATTGAGTAAAAAAAATGTGAAAAACCCCATTCCCCCAATAAAAACGTAAATTGTCCCCATTTTCCCTATTTCACCTCCAAAAAGTGTTAAAAAAATATTTTATGTACATATTTGGTATCGACGTGTGCGTAAATATCTGAACTATTAAAATAAAATGTTAATGATACTGTATGGTGAATGGCGTGAACATAAAAAAAAGAAAAAAAAAGTCCAAAATAGCTGCTTTTTTATAACATTTTATTCCAAAAAAATTAATAAAAAATGGATTAAAAGTTTTATATAAGCAAATATGGTATCAATAAAAAGTGCAGATCACGGCACAAAAAATGAGCCATCATACCGCCGCTTTTACGGAAAAATGAAAAAGTTATAGGTCTTCAAAATAGGTCTTAATTTCCCCACACAAATAGTATTTTTTTGGTTGTGCCATACATTTTATGGTAAAATGAGTGATGGCATTACAACGGACAACTGGTCGCGCAAAAAGCAAGCCCTCACACTAGTCTGTGGATGAAAATATGAAAGAGTTATGATTTTTTGAAGGCGAGGAGGAAAAAACGAAAAAGTAAAATCCTTAACCCGATAACGACCACGGACGAGTATAGACGTCCAGGTTGGCGGCCGTTCCCGCACCTGGGCGTCTATACTCGTCCATTATTCTCGTGGGTGCTGCCCAGTGCACCCACGAGATCGCGGCAGGGACTCGACTGTATCACACAGCCGGGACCCTGCTGCACTGCCAGGACCGAAGTAAACTTCGGTCCCGGCAGTTTTAACCCTTACAGCCGCGGTCGGAAGTGACCGCGGGCTGTAAGTGTTATGACAGAGGGAGGGAGCTCCCTCTGTCTCCTCTGCAGCATCCCGCATCGCGATCGCGGGTTGCTGTGTGTGGCTGCGGCTGGCGGCGGCCTGCCACACTGCCGGGAGTGAAGTTCACTTCACTCCTGACAGTTTAACCCTTACAGCCGCGGTCAGAAGTGAACGCACGCTGTAAGGAGTTCTGACAGAGGGAGGGGACTCCCTCTGTCTCTCCTGCAGCACCCCGGAGCATCGCGGGGAGCTGCTGCATACCTGGGCAGCCGGGGGTCCTACAAAGACCCCCAGGTCTGCCCTGGGTATTGCCTGTAGGACGTGCCAGAGGCACGTCCTGATATGCTGCCTGCTAGTGAAAACTGGCAGGCAGCATATAACTGCAATGCTTTGGAATACTAAGTATTCCAAAGCATTTAAAAGTGTAAAAATAAATGAATAAATAAAATAAAAGTGTAAAAATAAATAAAAAAAGTAATAAAAGTGTAAAATATATATATATATATATATATATATATTAATACATTTATTAAATGAATCTAATAAAATAAAAAGCATAATGTGTAGGATCGCATTGGCGGACATCCGCAGCATGTAATATGCTGCGGATGTCCACCATGTGATCCTACACATTATGCAGCAGTCACGGTAATGAGCTCCCTGCTGCGGCTGGGTAGCTTTGTGTGTCCACTCATAGCGGCGGATTTCCCGCCGGCAGTCATGAGCAGACACACTGAGCTACCCAGCCGCAGCAGTGATGGATATATTCACCATGAACAGGTGCTTATTCCCACAACATGGCGGATATATCCATCAGGAGCCTTAACTATCGCGGACAGACGCGTTATACTGCCAGCCGACCAAGGACCAATCAGAGAGGTCCCTGGTCCAGCCAATAACTTCTAGGGGTGCGGTATATAAATGGGGTCACTTGTGGGGGTGGGGGTACTGTTCTGCCCTGAAAGCCAAATATGGCGCTTCTCTCCTTCTGAGTCCTACCACGCGGCCAAGGAACCATATATGGCCTAAGCGGGGGTATTTCCGAACATGGGACAAGCAGCTAAATAAAATATAGGGTGCATTTCTTTCAATATCAGAAGTGATGTACAAAAAATATGTCCCCCAAATGATGCATTTGTGAAAAATTGCAAATTTCGCATTTTTAACACTTACTTTGTAATAATTCCTGCCAAAAAACTATGGTGTTAAAATACTCACTGTACCCCCTAGCGAATACCTTGAGGGGTCTAGTTTTTAAAATGGGGTCATTTGGGGGGGGGGGGGTGTTCCTATGTTCTACTACCTTTTAATTTCTGCAAACCTTGCATAGCACATAAAAAAAGATGTACTTTTCAAATTTTCTAAATTTCAAATTTAATTGTTTATTCTTCTAACTAATTTAAAATGTTAATGAAAAACAAAAAAATGACGTAAAAATAAAGTAGACATCTGAAAGTATAAGTTTCATAAACTATTTGGTCAATATGTATAAATATATGCAACCTATTAGTGTTAAAATAGCAAAAAATCGTAATTTTTTGTAAAAATTTCATGATTTTTTACATTGTAAAAAAAAACTACAAATGATATCGGCTTATTTTTACTATCTACATAAAGGACAACTTGTGACAAAAAAACACTGTCAGAATTATCGTGATTGGCAAAACGTTACCAGAGTTATTCTCTAATAAAGACAGACATCCCCGATTTGAAAAAACAGGCCTGGTCTTTCAGGGGCGTACAGGTTTATTTGTATTGGTCCTTAAGGGGTTAAAGGGGTACTCCGTCCCTGGCATCTTATACATCCAATTGGGCACTTGTTAGCACAACATCTCCCGGATTGTCTTTCTGCCATTACAGTCCACGTGAACCGTTTAGTACGATCCATACAATACCGGATTAAATATCCAATCAATGAGAATCACCAGATGACATTTCATTTGTGTTCCTTGGCAGATGTGAAGAACTATAACTGGGGTAATCGTTTCATGTCGCTAATATGCAATATAATATTAATGACTTTAAAATATGAATAATAGAAAAAAAAGTGTTCTATATAAAAAGTTAAACCTATATGCGTAGTCAAAAAAAAAAAAAAAAAAAAAGAGACAAAATTATTTAAAAGTAAAGGGGTACTCCGCCCCTAGAGATCTTATCCCCCTATCCAAAGGATAGGGGATAAGATGTCAGATCGCTGGGGTCCCGCTGCTGGGGACCCCGGGGATCGCCGCTGCGGCACCCCGCCATCATTACTGCACAGAGCGAGTTCGCTCTGTGCGTAATGACGGGCGATACAGGGGCCGGAGCAGCGTGACGTCATGGCTCCGCCCCTCATGACATCACGGCCCGTCCCCTTAATGCAAGTCTATGGCAGGGGGCGTGACGACCACCACGCCCCCTTCCCATAGACTTGTATTGACCGGGGCGGGCCGTGATGTCATGAGGGGCGGAGCCATGTATTGCCCGTCATTACGTGCAGAGCGAACTCGCTCTGTGCAGTAATGATGGCGGGGTGCCGCAGCAGCAATCCCCGGGGTCACCAGCAGCGGGACCCCGGTGATCTGACATCTTATCCCCTATCCTTTGGATAGGGGATAAGATGTCTAGGGGCGGAATACCCCTTTACCCCCTTTACTTTAAATAATTTTCTCTAATTTTCTGTGTTTTTTTTTTTTTAACTTAGGTTTAACTTTTTATATAGAACACTTTTTTTTTCTATTATTCATATTTTAAAGTCATTAATATTATATTGCATATTAGCGACATGAAACGATTACCCCAGTTATAGTTCTTCACATCTGCCAAGGAACACAAATGAAATGTCATCTGGTGATTCTCATTGATTGGATATTTAATCCGGTATTGTATGGATCGTACTAAACGGTTCACGTGGACTGTAATGGCAGAAAGACAATCCGGGAGATGTTGTGCTAACAAGTGCCCAATTGGATGTATATCCAGAGCCCACCAAGAAGCCTATTATAACTGACACTTATTCTGTTGAGTTTTTCTTTCTGAATCCTAAAGTCAGTTTAAGTACATAGACAAAGCCAAGTGAATACCAGTTTCCCCTGAACGGGGGCTATTTTTTTCAGGGAATCTAATACAAACCAGATGTCCTGCGGAGACCCAGAGTTTTCCCTCTGCCAAGCATCTCATCAGAGGTCAGGGTTCTGGGCTCGGGGCCCTGCTCGAATTCTTTCACAAATTGCTATTCGGTGAGGTTTTTAATCCTAATGGAAAGAATAATGTGCTTGTAAAATCTGCAGTTATTAAAAACACAGCATAGGTACCGCGGACATCAAGTCACCACATATTTCATTTCAATAAACAGAGATCGCTGACGAACGCTCCGAGGTTCCCCGGCAAACTGTGATTGTGTCAATTGGGGCATTATCACTTGGTAACTCCCTCTGAGGTCAGACGGAGTGTGCGCTCCCCCCCCCTGTGATTGACAGTATCAGCGCTTAACAAGTGATCCTATTGTGTCTACATTCTGCTGGATTCATCATTTACTGCATCACACATTATAGCCTTTCTAGTAAATGTAAACTGGGGTTTAAAATTCTTTTTCCACCTGAAATATTTAGACTTTTTGTTGTAGACTTTGTTAACATCACGTTTTATTGTCTCTGTTTAGAATTAATGCTGGGAACAGTTCCCAATGTATATGTTTAACAGAGGCTGTGACAGATGCCATACAGTGACCTCCATCATCCATAGACTATTATGGCATCACTGTCAGAATCAGAAACTTTATAAATGTTCTGCATCTTGGGAAAACATTAACCTTTCTAATAAACTTTGAAATTATAGAAATCATGGCTTATAAAAAGAACACTAGGGGTCTCCATTCCCATCCAGAACATAATCCTGTCCGGCTGCAGCATCATCTTTGTCCAAGCTGAAGCATGGGCTAGGACAAAGTCCAGGAAGTGAGGACAGGACTAGCACTCCTCTGTGCTCACTCCTGTCCGGTCTATTAGGCTGCTGTCTGAAAACAGAGAAGAGGGTGTTACAGAGCAGCCTGTGATTGGATGAAGAGACCTAGCACAGCAGACTCAGGGTGGAAGTGACTGCAGAGTGAGTGAGGGCGGGCTCAGTGCTTGTCTCGGACACGCCCCTTCCAGAGCAATGGATGTTAGAATGAGCGAGCAGCAGAACAGAGGGATTTGTGAGCCAAATACAGAAGCTAAACACATAAAAAATACATGTAAAAGATGTGCATGTTAAGATATATAAGATCTGAAAATGCAGTTCAACCGATCTGCATCCTGATATAAAGCAGGAGGAGCTGAGCAGAGGAGTAGCCCAGAATGAACAGAAATTCACATTAATAAATGAGAAGTTATAATAAAACTTCTATAAAACTATATATCAGTGGTCTTCAACCTGCGGCCCTCCAGATGTTACAAAACTACAACTCCCAGCATGCGGCCAACGGCTGTCCGGGCATGCTGGGAGTTGTAGTTTTGCAACATCTGGAGGTCCGCAGGTTGAAGACCACTGCTATATATCAATCTGCTCAGCTCCTATTGCTCTATAACAGGACGCCTGCAGATTGGACTCCATTTGTAATGTGACAGGATATCCTTTAAAGGGGTTGTGCGCTGCCCTGCCTTTCGGAGCTCCGCTCGCAGCGTCTGGAAGTTCATTACTCCGAACGCTGTGTGCGGGCTTCCGTGTGCGGTCGTGCCACCTTCCCATAGACTTTCGTTGAGGGGGCGGGCGTGACACGGAAGCCCGCACACAGCGTTCGGAGTAATGAACTTCCAGACGCTGCGAGGGGAGCTCCGAAAGGGAGGGCAGCGCACAACCCCTTTAACAGGTTTATTCCCAAATCCCATAACTTTTTTTTACACTATACCTAGCAACGTAGAAAACATTTTCTTATGTTGTAATACGCCTTTTAAAGGGGTACTCCGCCCCTAGACATCTTATCCCCTATCCAAAGGATAGGGGATAAGATGTCAGATTGCTCGGCTCAGATGTCAGATTGCCCGGCTCACGGCTCCGCACCTCGTGATGTCACGGCCCGCCCCGTCAATACAAGTCTATGGGAAGAGGGCGTGTTGGTCGTCACGCCCCCTGCCATAGACTTGCATTAAGGGGACGGGCCGTGATGTCTTGAGGGGCGGAGCCATGACGTCACGCTGCTCCGGCCCCTGTATCGCCCGTCATTACGCACAGAGCGAACTCGCTCTGTGCAGTAATGATGGCGGCGATCTGACATCTTATTCCCTATCCTTTGAATAGGGGATAAGATGTTTAGGGGCGGAGTACCCCTTTAAGCATACCTGTCATATAGCAGAATGCTTATGTATGTTACTCACTACGTCATGCAGATGCTTTACATGTATTTTATGTGTTTAGCTTCTGTATTTGGCTCACAAATCTCTCTGTTCTGCTGCTTACTTATTCTGACATCCACTGCTCAGGAAGGGATGTGTCCGACTGTAGTCTAATCTGTTCTGGATGGTATGGGGACCCCTAGTGGTCTCTTTCATAGTCCATGATTTCTATTAAAAGAAAAAAAAATTATAAAGTAATGTTTACCAAGATGTACAACATATAAAACGTTTTTGATTCTGGCCGCGCCCAGTTAAGCGTGTATGTTTGGAGCATTTATAGTACACATTGAACGTAGAATTAAAAGGATCTTGGTTATATCTGTTTATTGGATACCTAGGTAAGGAGAGCAGTGGCTGTCATTACAGATCTATCAGATTCCATGATATTTAAACTAATGAATGCAGGTATACAAAGTTAGGGGATAAATTGCTGCATACTGCTGCATCTGAGCATGCTGAGAGATGTAGTTTTGCAACAGCTAAAGGCACACTGGTTTAGAAACACATATTAACAGTCTACTCGTTTGCCCTGCAGTGCCCATGAGAGGGGAAATTTAGTATTACGTGTAGTCATTCAGATGTAATACACAGCAGAGCAAAAAGCCTTTCATTGTGTAAAGACACTGGCTGGTCACAAGATGGCAGAACTGGGCTTCACGTAAAGCAGTCACCTTTCCTGGGTCCTAACTATGGCTCTCAGGACATAGATACCTACAGAACTTACAGTAGATCCTAATTGTATGACAAGACGCATGGGAAAAATCAATTCTGGCAGGTCCAAATAACAAAAATTGCAAATCACCAATAAATACAGAAATGATAAATGGATAAGAGAACAAATTAAGGATGATGAACAGGAACAACGTAAAGAAACTGACCCTAGCTATCCCTAATCTTTCCCTAAATGCATCCTTGACTACTAAACCTAACACTGGACACCACTAAGCCTTACTGTCCTTACACATATGCCTATGATAACCTGATCTGTAAACCAACTATAGCAGAACAACAAGCAGACAAAATAAAGGTGTAGCAGAAAAGTAGAGGAACATGAACCAAACAACAAAGCAAATAAAGTATTTTTTTTTTATTTTATTTTATTTTAGCACCTACTTGAAAATACAAATAATAGGACTACATAAGGAAGAACCAACATCCCATTGGAGATAAAATAAAAATAAACTAGACTAAAACAGTGATAGAGAACAGTGGAAATACATGCGCATAGTATATGCTATTATCCATGTTATACTGCATGGATCTTTAAAGAAAGGCTAACCAATCAGGAACTCCCATTCTAAATGTGCCCAGAGCTGAACAGCCATAACCAGCTGATCCAGAGTAATTGATCAGCTGAGAGATAGCAATCGAATAGACAGCAGAAGACAGACCAGCAACCTGCCTTAATAGGTCTTATGGACAGGGTTCCCCAGATTAGTTTATTTTTATTTTTATATTTGTTTTAGGATTAGGCATTAGTGTGTTAATTAAAGCCCAAAATACCTCTATAATCATCCTATATTTTGGTGGAGGGCTGTTACGGTGCTCTGTTACAGACACTGATAACAGGGCTAGATGGAGTCTTCCACAGCGGACGCCAATGGATCCCGGCAGGTTTCATGGTCTTTGAATGGAGTTGGTTGGGTTTTGGATGACTGTTATTTTGCAGGATTATAGCAGAGAAGAAAAAACTGAAATAGGATTTTACTTAAAAATAACACTACTAAAATCTACCCTGTGATTTCGCTCTCCCAAGATGCAGTTTTGTGGTGTTTTTTCAAAAATAGAGGGTTTTAGTCCTGTTTTTTCTTTGCTGATATTTTTCACTTGCATTTTATCATGACAAGTCATGTAATTCTTTCAATATGTGACTCAAGGTTTTTTTTTCTTTAATAAATTAGGAAAAAGAAACCCATTGCTAAACCCTCATGGCTTTATTTCCTCTCATAGACTCCTATTGGAGAGAAATGCCAAGACTTTGTCCAAAAAAAAAAAAACTCCATCGTCTCAACATGCTGCGATTTTGGAAAACTGCCACTGAGCCCAAAACCACAGAAAAATGCCAAAGATGACAGAAAAATCCCCAAGTGGGTTTAGCTTTTCATAAATCCCTGTTGACTTTCAGCTAACATCTAGCTGCAAAAACTTTTTCACAAAAGCTAGCCATACATGGTTTTCTCCGCTAAAGTCCTGTCATTTTAACATAGTCGACAAACAGAGCCCCTAATGCTGATGGGAACAAGGCCTTAGCTGCAGTAATCTGCTCTATGCCAACTATGGTGGAATGACACCCCCTTATGTACCCCGCTGAGACTTCTATTACAGCTGGGGAGTTTCCTGTTGACTGTCGATTTTTTAAAATGGTGTCATGACAAACCAAAGGAGTAGGAAAAATGTCACTTTTTTTAATAACCTATAGTTCACCATTAGAGTCATCAGCCATTAGTCCCTCAACCTAAGGAGCTCGGTATCGCAAGCATTTACTACATGCCATAGAACATTTTTTATGTGGACAATTTATAGCGGAGATCCATAAAGGCTCCAGAGCCAAATTCAGATACAACAGGTGGTGTTAAGCCATGTTAAGTATTAAACAAAAAGCATCTGTTATATGATCCAGACTCAGGAGCTAGTCACTAGTTATATGATTCTTAGCCTGCTGTCAGATATCTTTGACATGGCTCGGACCCTGTGTCAGAATTCTTTTTTTGCACCAAACCTATCATAAATATATGTCCTTAAGGGTCTGGCCAATTGTGCATGCATGAAAAGGCCTGGACCTGCAAAGTCTTCATCCATTAAAGTGAATTTATGGCTGGAAACCACAATGGCAGGGGAAGAAGAGAGGATCTGAGGGGTTAATGCACAGCAGCATGCTTCAAGGTCATTTCAATCCTTTTTTTGGAGTCAAAGATGGACACACAGATGCCACGTCACAGCAGATTATTCATGCCTCAGATAAGTGCTTCTTTAATGGTCCCAGCTACAATGAGCCCAACAATAATAGTCTTAATGTCCCCCAGTAACAGTCACATTGCCCTCCATTACACCACAGCCCCCCTGTTGGTTTTTATGCCCTGTTACACATTTAGGAAATGTCAGCTGATCACACTGATTTCTGCATGACCATATGGGTCCTCCCAGTTCTTTCTGATCACTGATATCAGGGGAAAGAAGGATCAGGCATGCTGGATTTCAAGTGCCCTATCCTTTTTTTTTTTTTTTTTCTGGAGACAAGCGGCTGCCAGAGGAGTTGTTCGACAGCTTACCCTCACCTCTCCATTTAGAACACACAAACCCTCATCTAAGCAATCATTTATATGAGACCATCAGGAGGGATAGTTGTCGACTGATCGAACTCTCAACCTCTCGCTACAGACAGGTAGTGCAGGTGACACTGACGACACCCATACTTACCTGATCCCAATTCGTGCTGCCGCTCTCCCGCTATCTTTCTCTGTTACTTCCATTCCTTGGCTGACTTGGAGCACGGGCGGAGCTTCGTGACATCACTGCTCCTGCTTCTCTGCTGGGTCCTGCTGCTAGCAAACAGCAGCGGTGAAATCACTAAGCTCCGCCCATGGTCCAAGTAGCAACAGAAGACACCGTGGAAGATTGCGGGAGAACCAGAGCACGGAACTGGACAAGGTAACTATTATTGTCATCAGTGTCACCTCCACTACCTGTCTGTACCGACAGGTTAGTACAGGTGAAGCTTATAACAGATTTTCTTTGAGACTTATCTGCTCCAACCTGCTATTTTCTAGGTTTCAATGTGCACAGCCCACATTTCATGCAGTATTTCTTATATAATCTTAGAAGCCGATACTAGTGATAAAAGAAAATTTAATAGAAAAATAAGTAGAGTCTTTCCTATATACTTTACCTTCAGTAACAGTCGATACCTTGCATTGGCTTAAAAAACTGCATCAGAAATACAAGTCTGAAAGCACCTTATAGTGGTGAGTCAATAGTTTACAGAAAAGTAGCCATGTTAGAAAAGTAGGCTTTAAGGTTAATTGCCCCTTTAAGGCTAGGGATTTAAGTGGCAGATATACGCTGCAGATTCTCTGCAACAGAAAATATGCCAAAGGCAGAAGTAGATCCCACTGGAAGGGGGAATGTAAAGTAAGGACTTTCCCTTCCAGTTCAATCCACTTCTACCTTTGGCACATTTTCTGCTGCAGAAAAGCTGAAGCATATCTGTAAAGTGTATTGCTACCCTCAAGAATTCAACATAATTCAATATAAGAACTGCCTTAAAGCATGTACAGAAAAGTGGCATTGCTAGAGGAGTAGGCTTTAAAGTAGTGTTTTCCAACCAATGCGACTTTAGCTGTTGCAAAACTACAAGTCCCCTGCATGCCCAGACAGCCTTTGGCTGTCTGGGCATACAGGGAGTTGTAGTTTTGCAACAGCTGGGGTCATTTCTTTTGACTTTTAGGATAAACTTGCTTGTGTGTACATGAGAAGCAGGAAAATTTCTGACCATTAACTTATATTTGGAATTTTTAAGCAGATTTCTACTCTACAGGCTTCATCTCTTATTTGCAGTTCTCCCATAGCTGGTAGGCGGAACTCCCTCCTCCGCCTCCATAGACTTGTATTGCTTGTCTTGCAGAAACAGCACAAAGCTGAACGGAGAGAGAAAGCTCAGAGAAGATTTGAAGTGCAGAAGGGGAGAGAGGGAAAAAGTTTGATAACAGAGGAAAGAAGCATTTTTGTCTAATAAGATATATTGCAAAGTTTCTTATATCAGCTTGTGCTATTGATCTATGCAAAGTTTGTCCAAATGACACAGTGCCTATTTAAGATTAATTTCCCCTTAAAAAAAATTTCTAAACACCATAAAGCATGAATATATATATATATATATATATATATATATATATATATATATACATACACACTAGCTGAGTACCCGGTGTTGCCCGGTTTTTCCTTCCTAATCCTTGTTGGGGAGAAAAATAAACAAAGGAGGAAGCTTTTGACTTCATATCCCGTCCTCATATATTGTTGTCATAGCCCAACCCCATATCCCGACCTCCTATCCCGACCTATCCTGTCCTCCTATCCCGACCTCTTATCCCGACCTCTTATCCCGACCTCTTATCCCGACCTCTTATCTCGACCTCCTATCCCGACCTCCTATCCCGACCTCCTATATCGACCTCCTATCCTGACCTCCTATCCCGACCTCCTATCCCGACCTCCTATCTCGACCTCCTATCTCGACCTCCTATCCCGACCTCCTATCCCGACCTCCTATCCCGTCCTCCTATCCAGACCTCCTATCCCGACCTCCTATCCCGACCTCCTATACCGACCTATCTCAACCTCTTATCCCGTCCTATCTCGACCTCCTATCCCGTCCTATCCTGACCTCCTATCTCGACCTCCTATCCCCATTTCCTATCCCGACCTCCGATTCCGACCTCCTATCTCGACCTCCTATCCCGACCTCCTATCCCGTCCTATCTCGACCTCCTATCCCGTCCTATCCTGACCTCCTATCTCGACCTCCTATCCCCATTTCCTATCCCGACCTCCTATCCCGACCTCCTATCCCGACCTCCTATCCCGACCTCCTATCCCGACCTCCTATCCCGACCTCCTATCTCGACCTCCTATCCCGACCTCCTATCCCGACCTACTATCCCGACCTCCTATCCCGACCTCCTATCCCGACCTCCTATCCCGTCCTCCTATCCCGTCCTCCTATCTCGACCTCCTATCCTGACTCGTAATATGTGTACCAGGTATTGAAATATCTCCAGCCATACGGAAGTTATGTGGGAACATACATTTCCCATTGATTTGCATGGGACTTTAAACAAAAACCCTGGCCCTCACAAATGGGGGTAGTTAAGGGTTAATTTGACTATCCTATATATTTTAAGTGGACATATAAGTAACATGTGACCAAGTATTATTGAAATATCTCCAGCCATTTTGGAAGTTATGCAGTAACATATATTCCCATAGACTTGTATAGGACTTTAAACATAAACCCCGCCCCTGGCAAATGGGGGTGAGTAAGGGTTAAATGACCTATCCTAACATGTCTGCCAAGTTTCATGTTAATATCTTCAGCCGTTTGGACGTGATGCTGGAACATACACACATATACACATACATACATAAACACACATATTGAGTTTTATATATAGAGAGAGAGAGAGTTTTTTAGCTTTGCAAATCTAATTTTATATTTCATATGAAATTCTTAAAAGCCATTTCCTTACCACAAGTCCGCTACTTTTTTTTAATGTAATGCGCTAATACTATGTGTGTATTTGGGGGCACAGGAAATTTAAAGGGAGGGATTCTGGGTCATGAGTTTGCTGAAACAGATCTTACAATTTCAATAGTTAGAAGGAAGCAGGTTTATTGTTCTGTAGCTTTTACCCATGTCAAACACTGCAAATCTCCAACCACAATTTGTGAAACTGTTGGGGGATTTATGACGACCAATGATATTTGAAGGAAAATGTTAATGCCACAATGGTAATGAATGCGTCCTAACACACCTTGTATACACTAGTGAGTTACCAATCCGCATTTTTCTTTAAATATAAAAAATGTAACTTTAAAAACATTAGATTGCCTAAATATTAGTTTTATCAAGTTGTTAGAATACTGTTAAATGGTTCATCTTGAATATCCCATTTCCAATTGAAAATGGGCTGTCAATCGGTTAGCACTAGTCGTACAGTTCTGCTACAGCACCCACAAATATATATATATTTTGTTATGAAGGAGAAAACAGCATTTCTTACAAGCACAACCTCCTTAAAGAAGTGGCGTGCCATCTTTTAAAATGAGGGGGAAAAAAACACTAAAAATGCACATTTTTCACTTGTATCCCATTTAAACCAACAGGAGGTAGTTTTCAAGTGAAAACAATGTTTTTTTTAAGGTAAAAATTTTCTTGGGGGGGCGGGGATCATGGGGTGTTTTTACGCAGGGCATTGTTTCTGTGGGTCAATACAATACAACGATACACAACTTTAATTTTTCTATTGTACTACTTTAAAAAGAAATAAAATTGATTTTGCACATTGATCGGTTATTTTTATTGTTTTTTTTTTTATTTGATCGGTTAATTTTATTGGTTTTATATTTACTTTCTCATCACTTTTTATTAATTTCTTTCTTACTGATTTATGGTGTGACCAAAGTTCAGCATTTCTGTTCTATGATATTTTTGTTTTGGTATTTGTGTCCTTACGTTACCTAGGAGTATGTCTTACCCCGCATACTCTTCCCTGTATAAGCAGAACTTCCCACGTCTCTTTCAAAATATACAAACACTATTAGAAAAATGGGCCCCTATATCACTTTCTGTTAGGGAGAATAGCCGCTGTTAAAATGTCTATTCTACCAAAATTCCTGTATCCTGTAGAAACGGTACCCGTCCCCATTCCCAAAAATGCCATTAGAAAGTTTTAAGCTATGTTGCCTAAATTCATATGGAGGGGTGGGAGACAGGTTCTCAGCAGCGGTCCTATCTGCTAAAAAAAACAATTCGGAGGCCTGGCCGTGCCTGATATTATATTATCTGGCAGTGCACCTCCGGAGAATCCCCTCATGGACCAGATTTTTGGCGTATAACAGGTGGACTGAAGTCGAGAAGTTATGGATTGCACCTATACATCCATCCTCTATGATATGGTCATCTACCTCCTGCACGATCACAAGGAACCTTTTAGGGCCAATGAGACTAACTATTAAAATCTGGAATGAGGCATCCTCCACGTATCCCCTTAAATCACCAACCTCTCTACTCACACCAATGTTATTTAACCCTAGTATCTCAGATAGTGATGACATCAGGACAATCTCCCCCTGGATCACGGCCACGAACTTTTATCTAGCGACTTGGTTGATCCCATCACTCAAAAGCTTCTAACCTCGCAATCTCTTGGTGACAAATTTCACATGACAAGAGAGTCTCTATATCACTACCACACCATTCAGGAACATTTAGGGGTTCACCCATCTGATCCTCCTTTCCCACCTCCAACTCCCTTTGAATTTATTTGTAAACAAGACACCACCACTAGAGGTCTGATCTCAAGAATCTACGATATTCTAATATCTCCAGAGGACACGTCCCAACTACGACACCCATATATGACGAAGTGATATTCTTATTTAGGGAAATCCCTCAACTACGCACAATGGCAGGTCATTTGGTCACGGGCAGCTAAGTCCTCACTAGTTAGGAGGGTTATAGGGTCCCACATTCCACTGTCAGCGGAAACATATCTTTTGAACATTCCACCTGGTGGAATTAGTAACATTCAATCTAAGCTCTTTTTACATATATTCACTGTGGCTAAGTGTCTTGTGGCTCAATGGTAGAGGAAAACTGAGAGCCCCCATTCCAGATGCTACTAGATAAAATCACAGACGTATACTGGAAAATCTGTCCACTATGGTGGAAAATAGACTAGATGCTTTCCAGACATTGTGGCACCAGTGGGATGAATATGTACAATCCCTGAGGGTGGTTTGAGGCGGTGGATGGACCACGAGGAGCTGGAGCGGAGCAGATACTCTCTTTATCTTCCCTACTTACCTGTCCTTTTCTTTGTATAACCTCTCCCCCTTTCTATCTCCTACTTTTTTACAGTATGTACATTATTTCATATCTTCTTCATTGCATGTTACCTGGATTACTGACCATAAGCTGAGGTTTAGTAGATCGGGATTCTGAAGAACTCTAGAGATATTACTAGTACCCACTAATACCACTTCTCCTGTCATAAAATCCTTGCTTCATTATTTATAAGATAACTGCTTTTATTTAGGCTTAATGTCCTTGATTTGGGGTCTTTCCCGGATACTCACGGAGCCAACCTGGAAAAAATATGGATTTTCCAACATGTTGACAGCCAGATCTATGCAGATTACCATATTGTAACCTGGTCTTCTTAATATGTAGTGACTAGGGATCGACCGATATTGATTTTTCAGGGCCGATACCAATAATATGTTAACTTTGAGGCCGATAGCCGATAACTTATGCCGATATTCTGGTAGTGCTGGGCTATATGACCAAAAATGAGTATCACGGTATTTTTCTAAAGTATCATGGTATTTATTTATTTATTTTACATTGAGACTTGCATTGAGGTGGCGTAGCGGAACTAAATGGGCTTTTGGAACTAAATGATCTGAACACTGGGGCAGTGGAGTACCCTTTTAAATAGATGTAACAAACAACCCTACAACCTTCAGCTGTTGCAAAACTACAACTCCCAGCATGTTGGACTATATAGTAGTGTATAGTATAGGTCAGTGTTTCCCAACTAGGGGTGCTTCCAGCTGTTGCAAAATTACTACTCCCAGCATGCCCAGAGAACAGCCGTAGGCTGTCCGGGCATGCTGGGAGTTGTAGTTTTGCAACAGCTGGAGGGCCTCAACAGCTGGAGGGCCTACTGTAGGTATAGTATATTATACAGACCCCTATCCATCCCAGACCCCTATCCATCCCAGAACTCTGACTCACCTTCCCAGTTGCTGCAGGGACCGTCCGGTGAGGGTGAGCCGGGCCATCCATCCTTCCTGTAGTGTCCGGCGGCATTCCAGGTGGAGGGTGAACCGGTCCGGGCTGTCCTTCTCCGGGGGTCCTCTTCTCCACTCCGGGAAGGCTCCGGCCTAGTAAAGCTGCATAGACGCCGCTGCGCATCGGCGCACCTGACGTCACAGACGTAGCGGCGTCTATGCAGCGTACTAGGCCGGAGCCTGCCCGGAGTGGAGTAGAGGACCCCAGGAGAAGAAGGACAGCCCGGACCGGTTCACCCTCCACCCGGAATGCCGCCGGACACTAGAGGAAGGATGGATGGCCCGGACCACCCCCATTACGGGTAAGTTTAATTTTTTTTATTATATCAAGTCCTCCGCTCGATTCCCTCTTACCACTGCTCTAGTGCTCCGACCAGGGAGGTGGCGTTCCTCTCCACGTGCAGCAGACAAACAATAGATGAGGTCCGGCACAATAGTAGCAGGTAAAATCCAGTGCTTTATTCAACATGCAGAATAGCAAATAGTACAGGAGACAGTCGCCTACGCGTTTCGGGCTTTTGAGCCCTTAGTCATGGCATTAAAACATAGTGTGATAATGTACTTATATACACAGATATCTAGTCACATGATCATTAACACAAACAAAGAATCAGGATAGATATAAAAAGCGGCATGGATCCAGACATATAATCCAGCTATTGCATATAAATACCTGGTTACAAAAAAGATATGAAGAATATATACATATATAAACACACAGGGTTATGTATAAGGAAAATCTCCAGCCCTTTCTCAACGGTTTAAGTTCAATTATCCATACATATTAATAGCATAATACCATGTTATATATTTTATATAGAAATATAAATATATATATATATTTATATATATATATATATATATATATATAGAGGTATAGGAAAAAATAGGGAAATCAGAGAAAGAGCCATGGGAATAATATGTCAGTGGTAAACATTAATAAGTAAGTATGAGATCCTGACGTAAATTGAATCCGCTGGGCTCCCTAGTCCCCAACATGAACATCCAATAGGACTCACGATTTAATAATAATCTTCTCATGTTTCCTCCTCTAACAGGTCTTTTAACTCTTTCAATTCCCATAACCCGCAGGGAATCCACATTCCCATTATGGGTATTTTTAAAGTGCCTGGACAAAGCTGAGATATTAAATGAAAGTGCATTTCTAGCATCAGACATGTGCCTACGTATCCTAGTTTTCAATGTATTGCTGGTGCACCCAACATATTGGCAATGGCATGATTCACAAGAGGCTAAATAAATAATATGTTTAGAATTACAATTAATATAATCCTTCATTTGATAGATTTTATTATTATAGTAAGATTGGAAATGTTTGTCCACATGCATATATTTGCACGTGACACAAATATTGTGGCCACATTTCCAATTGCCAATATGTCGTAGCCATCTACCTTCCCCATTTCCCTTATTTCGGATGGAACTGTTGTACATGCTTGGAGAAAGGATAGTCCCCAAAGAAGGTTCCCTTCTGGATACCATTCTGACATTGTCACAGAACATATGGTCCTGTTCCAATATAGGCAGATACCTCCTGATAATCTGTCCTATCTTGTGATACTGTTTACTGTATTGTGTAATAAAATATGGAGCCAAATCATTATTCTTTTCTTTACTGTTTCTATATGGCTTTTGTGATATAAGTGTACATCTGTCCAGAGCAACCACCTTGTCTCTAGCTTTACTCAGAACAGAGGCACTATATCCCCTCTCTTGTAGCCTTTCAAAAAGTGAATCCGATTCTTTCAAAAAAGTACCTTCTTCGGAACAATTACGTTCAAGTCTACACCATTCCCCGAAGGGGATATTATTCACAACATGTGATGGATGGCACGAACTAGCTTGTAATATAGAATTTTCCGCATTCTCCTTTCTGTATGGAGCCACCACAATGTTGTTGTTCCTGGTCCAGCAATACATTGAAAACTAGGATACATAGGCACATGTCTGATGCTAGAAATGCACTTTCATTTAATATCTCAGCTTTGTCCAGGCACTTTAAAAATACCCATAATGGGAATGTGGATTCCCTGCGGGTTATGGGAATTGAAAGAGTTAAAAGACCTGTTAGAGGAGGAAACATGAGAAGATTATTATTAAATCGTGAGTCCTATTTGATGTTCATGTTGGGGACTAGGGAGCCCAACGGACTCAATTTACGTCAGGATCTCATACTTACTTATTAATGTTTACCACTGACATATTATTCCCATGGCTCTTTCTCCGATTTCCCTATTTTTTCCTATACCTCTATATATATATATATATATATATATATATATATTTCTATATAAAATATATAACACGGTATTGTGCTATTAATATGTATGGATAATTGAACTTAAACCGTTGATAAAGGGCTGGAGATTTTCCTTATACATAACCCTGTGTGTTTATATATGTATATATTCTTCATATCTTTTTTGTAACCAAGTATTTATATGTAATAGGTGGATTATATGTCTGGATCCATGCCGCTTTTTATATCTATCCTGATTCTTTGTTTGTGTTAATGATCATGTGACTAGATATCTGTGTATATAAGTCCATTATCACACTATGTTTTTATGCCATGACTAAGGGCTCAACAGCCCGAAACGCATAGGCAACTGTCTCCTGTACTATTTGCTATTCTGCATGTTGAATAAAGCACTGGATTTTACCTGCTACTATTGTGCCGGACCTCATCTTTTGTAATTTTTTTTATTGGCTCGGAGGGTGGGGGAGGTGCCCGACCAGTATAGCGATATGGGCAAAAATCCATACCGTGGGAGAAAAAAAAAAACGGTATCCGGTTCATACTGGTATACCGCCCAGCACTATATTCTGGTATAAATTATCAGCTATTTCCCCCTCCCCAAACCCCCCCCCCCTCCCCCGCAGAGGCCGCTGCAGATCAATGATTCAAAGCAGGTGCTTTAAATCAATGAACTGCAGCTGCTTTTGAGGGTCAGAGACCGCCCCTGCCACACCCGCTACTCTCCCCCTGCCTGTCCTGGGGTCCTCCCTAGTCCAACCACCGCCGCTGCCCCATTGCCTCCCCCATCCCCGGTTTTATAATTACCTGTTTCCAGGCCAGGAGTCCGCGCTACTTCTGGCTCCTGAGCTGTCACTGTGCGCACTGACGGTGACGTCGCGTTGAGGACGTCACTCGTCATTGCTCAGCACACAGCAATAGCGCAGGACGTCGCAGGAACCAGAAGTAGCGCGGGCCCCGGGAACAGGTAATGGGGCAGCAACGTAGGTAATTTCCGATACCGATATTGTAAAAAATCGTGAATATCTGCTGATAATATCGGCCAAACCGATAATCGGTCGATCCCTAGTAGTGACCTTTGATTATTATTCTATGAACTTATTTTTTCTTTACTGTCGAAAATATCTGTTTTAATGAAAAATTCTTTATTAAGCAAACAGTTGGAAAAAAAAAAAGAAAAATGGTGGTGTTTTAATTTTGATTATGGGAGTGCCTTTTATATAATTTAAAAAAAATATTTAGCATTTTTTAAATCCCTGAAGAGGACTACAACATGGAATTATAGGGGTTATCCAGGAATAGAAAAACACAGCTAATTTCTTTCAAAAACAGCTCCATGTCTGTCTATAGGTTGGGTGTGGTTTTACGACTTGGCTCCATTTACTTCAATGGAACTGAGCTGTAGGACCAAATCCAACCTGGAGACAAACGGGGAGCGGTTTTTGATAGAAAGTAGCTCTTTTTTCTATTCCTAATAACCCCTTTAATCGTTATTTTGCACTCACTGTACAATGCTATGCTATTGCGATGTACAGTGCTAGGATCCGCCAGTCAGGAGGAGGGTAAGGAGCACAAAAGAAGGGTAAGGAGAACATTGTAACTCATTGGACCCCCTTGATCGCACTGAGGGGGTCCGATGAGCAGCACAAGACAACCTGCACCTGTTATTTATTTCTCTAGATGCCATGATTGACATCTTAAGGGTTAATGATGGGTAGCTGGGGGATAGCTGCTTACGTCATTGGTCACTCACTGACAATGAAGCAAGCACAGCTAGCTTTATAGACACTTAATGCCTATATAGACACTTATGGCGAATTAGGTCCCATACGGCAAGGGCGTACAGGAAAACCATGTTTTGCCTAAGGGTTATAATTGAAGGTACACTTAAAATGGTTTTCCCACCTTAAACACTGACTGTATATCCTCACATTATGTCATAAATGTTTGATAAGCTGGGGACACCACTGTGTTTCTGACTTCAGTTCTTTAAGATATAAAGAAGGGAACAAAACGCGTCCCTCTTCATTGAGGTCTGTGCGCTTTTTTTTGCCTGTTTCTTTAACTCCCACAGACTTTAATGGAGAGTTATAATGGGTAATCTTGCTTTTTAAAATGCTGCCTTTTCCCCTTTTTACTTTAGTTGTATTAACTGTTATTTTTTATGCGGCGTGACATATTTTTTTCTATACTACACTTATGTAACCCATTGCTCTTTTATGAGTTTGTTAATAAGGACCCTAATTGTGGCCGACTTGTAAAATGTAGGAATAAATCAGGCATTTTATTTGTCTGTATTTTGTAGCTGCCGATTTATGTGAGGCTTCTTGTAAGGCGCCTGCCAAAATTGCATGACTTTAAGAAAGGATTTCTTGTTCTTTGGCTTAAAAGTTCTGAAATTGACGTTAACATTTTACACATTTGATCTGGGGATCCCTCGAGTGCTCGCTTACTTTTGCCTAATTTTTAATGATTTCATCTGTCTCTATGTTTTATATACACTACGCTCCCAATTGATTAAGCCAGAAGGTTTGCAGTTTTTTTTTTTTGTAGAATGTAGAACCTGTATGCCAAACAATCCTGATTATTCTACATTTAAAGCCATTGAAATCTCACATATTTTGTTCATTCTTAATGGGAACTGAACAAAACCTGACGCTGATTATATTGGGCTACCTGATTTGTGGTATATGTTACAGTCATAATACTTTTGCTGAGGTTGGACGGGGTTAATTTGTTGAAATATGGGGGTGCAAAAGGTGGATTTCTGCCAAACATTTACAATTGGCTATATGCTGATAAATCATAAGAGAGTGTATGTATATATATATATATATATATATATATATATATATATATATATATAAAATAGCATTTTTCTGTTTTATTCTGGTACAGAAAGTAAAAACAGGAAATGACACTCTTCAATTTAAAAAATAAAAAAAATGTTCCTGCCATTTTAGAGTAACCATGAGGCGCTGATACGTTGCGCACACATTTGTCACAAGTGAAGGCCAGATTTACCCATGAACGTATTCACCGAGATCAGCCAAACTATTGAGCATTTATATTACAAGGCTGAGAAATTGTAGTACATGGATTTCAGAATTTTTCAGTCATTCCATTAGATTTAACTGTTTGTTCTTTCTTAGCTGTTCTCTGTACTATACTCTCTAGCTGATGATTATATCCATCACAGTATCTCAAGAAGGGAAAGGGGAACCTTCATGTGACATCCCCGTACGTAATTTGGAAAGGGCTTTAATGGGCACTGTCAAATTCTAAAACTTTTTATATGTTGTACATCTTGGTAAAACATTAACCTTTTTAATATAATTTATAGAAAATGTTATATAGAAATCATAGCTTATTAAAAAAAAAAAAAAAAAAAAGACCACTAGGGGGCCCCATACCATCCAGAACATAATCCTGTCCGGCTGCAGCATCATCTTTGTACCATCTGAAGCACAGGCTGGGACAAAGTTCAGGAAGTGAGGGTGGGACTAGCACTCCTCTGTGCTCACTCCTGTCCTATCAGACTGCAGCATGAAAACAGAGAGGAGGGGTTACAGAGACTCCTGCCTGCAGTGATTGGACGAAGAGACAAAGCACAGCTGATTCAGGGAGGAAGTGAATGCATGGTGAGGGCGGGCTCAGTGTTTGCTTCAGACATGCCTCTTCCTAAGCGGTGGATTTCAGAATGAGTAAGCAGTAGAACAGAGGGATTTTGAGTCAAATACAGAAGCTAGATACATAAAAAGGAAATGTAAAGCATCTGCATGACCTAGTGAGTAGCATATATAAGCATTATTTTTCTAATGACTAAGGAATGGGGCCCCAAATGCTTAGATAATGGAATTGATAATAAATCTACTTGTTTGTTTGCACTGATCTGTTTGTTACTATAGATGGGTGGCTGTTTGTCTGTGGATTGTTGTGCAATTACGTGAAATTAAAACTATTGAATTGTGCCAAGAGACACATATATGCTGTGATGGACTGACTCCGCCAAAAGTGACTTCTCCTTCCGGATGACAAGCCACAGCATATCACAGGCAATATCCCAAGGCAGAACTAGAGATTATTGCATCCTTGTACCCAAAGAACCAGGCAACACCTGTCTTCAGGTATAAAATCAGAACTGTTTATTGTGGAACAAGTGTCTTCTTTTATAGGAAGGACATCACAGGGGAAGGGTCAGTAAAGACAATACAGGTGACAGGTAGTCTGGGAGATAATCCAACAAAGGTAATACAGGTGACAGGTAGTCTGTGAGATAATCCAATAAAGGCAATACAGGTGACAGATAGTCTGGGAGATAATCCAACAAAGGTAATTAGCTCTCCCTATTCAGTGCCTTGAGTGCAAAAGGTGTATTGTGCACAGAAAGTGTATGAAAACAGTAAATAAAAGTATTTTAACTCTGAGCTTTATGTCACTGGACAACATAAACTGAGGGGTACAAATAGTGATGTCCTAAAGTCCATCCAAGTAGGTAGGGTGACTCTAGGATCCATCATATATGCACTTTTATTTATTTATTTATTTTTTGCACTAATGAATTCAGGGCTGGTGCAAGGATTTTTGCCGCCCTAGGCAAAAGCTAATTTGTCGCCCCCCCCCCCCCCTTGACTCCTTCCATTGGCTCCGCCCTTAGACGCCCCACCTTACTACTGGGGTGACACACTGTAACAAACCGCCTCCTCATGTAATCATATACATCCACAAAAAAATACCTAAAAGTATCTTTATTAGGTAACAAAATTACAAAAAGTCCAAATAATATATAAAAACAGTAAACCATTCCGGTTAAGGAGTCTCAAATTCAGAGTACTCCAATGGGTCAATCCCCAAGCATTAAACCCTTGACGCGTTTCCCCGTATATGGATAAAAATGCGGTTCATCAGGGGTAATGAGCCAAGATATATGAAATGGAGATTTTAAAATATGACTACTAAATACTATTCCACTCTTTATAAAAAAAACAGTACATGAAGCACATAAATGGCACATGCAAGGCACATAAAAAGCACGGAAGATGGTACATAGCTGTCAAAAGCATTAAAGGGGTACTCCGCCCCTAGACATCTTATCTCCTATCGAAAGGATAGGGGATAAGATGTCAGATCGCGGGTGTCCCGCCACTGGGGACCCCCCTGTTGCGGCTTCCAGAAGCACTGGAGGCTCTCATCCTAACGCCTCATGACCACGGTGACCTGAGATCGTGACATCACGACTCCGCCCCGTGTGTCGTCACGCCCCATCCCCTCAATGCAAGTCTATGGGAGGGGGCGTGACGGCTGTCACGCCCCCTCCCATAGACTTGCATTGAGGGGCGGGGCGTGATGTCACGGGGGCGAGGCGTGACGTCACAATCGAGAGCCGAAGCCTCCAGCATTTTTGGAAGCCGCAACAGGTGGGTCCTGCAGCCGAGATCCCGGGGGGTTCACAGCGGCGGGATCCCCGTGATCTGACATCTTATCCCCTATCCTTTGGATAGGGGATAAGATGTCTAGGGGCGGAGTACCCCTTTAATTAAGCAACAAAGTCACGATGACATCCATTCCAGTGATTCTGGTAAACAGTGGGTATCCTTACATTGAGGTCCAATCTCCTATAAAACAGAAAAAACAAAGACAGCAAGATGGACAAAAAATGACAAATATAGCACAGACGCAAGCAACATATATAAACAAGAAAAAAGACAATGGGGGAGATTTATCAAAGGATTTAGACTGGTTTTTCCTGTCTAAATTTGTCGCACAGAAAGTAATCTAAATATGTGCCACTTTTCTGCGACTTTTGCTGTAGAGGATTTTTAGAATATGATGCATGCAAGTCTATTTTAGACAGAAATGCATTGGAAAATGCATTGGTGCTGAATTTATCAAGTGCGACTTTTGTGCGACAAGTCGCATCTGCCCAAAATACGCTGAAATGTCAGACCATGTTGGAGCAGGTCTAAATGCAGTTTAAGCTGTAGACCCTGAAGTCTGAGCACAGAATTTATCAAGGGCTGTGAGACCTTTGATAAATTAGGAGCACAATAGACAGGAGACGACCACATACGCTGGTCTATAAGCATGCCCAGAATAGACTAGATTAGGAAATGTCCCCTATTGATCCAATAAATCATAATAGGGATAGTAGTAAAATTAAGATATAACATAAATAATAGCAGAGAATACAAGAAAGAATACATTTATAGTGGTACCGAATACACAAACTCATATATATATAGTTAACTGTAGAGGGGAATAGTCTTATTACCTCCAGATGAATTAGAATTATATCCATATCACCAGATACAAGGAGGGCAAATGATAATCATATCCATCTTTCATAATGGCCCCCACTGCTTACTTTGTAGAACTACATATATAAAAAAATGTATAATACAGATCAGCGTATAGGCTAATCAATCCGACAGAAAAATAACTAATTTAAATATCCCTCCAGATGTATCCTCATTTAGTGAAACATGTAACGTTAAAATACTTCACTGTTGTAACCACCGGAAACAATCATATTTGCTAAAGAGACAAAGATTATATCCCTAAATCCCTGACTATATGCCAATGCCTATATATATATTTATAGAAAGTCATAGATAAAAAATGCACAATTACCTTGTCAATATTAAAGGGTACCTCTCATCAAATAAACTTTTGATATATTTTAGATTAATGAATGTTGAATAACTTTCCAATAGCATGTTAATGAAAAATATGCTTCTTTCTATTGTATTTTTCCCGATCAGTCCTGTCAGCAAGCATTTCTGACTCATGCTGGAGTCCTAAACACTCAGAGCTGCCAGCCTGCTTTGTTCACAGCCAAACAGGCTGTGAACAAAGCAGGCTGGCAGCTCTGAGTGTTCTCCTTTGTGAACAAAGCAGACTGGCAGCTCGTAGTGTTTAGGACTCCAGCATGAGTCTGAAATGCTTGCTGCCAGGACTGGTAGGGAGACCCCTAGTGGTCATTTCTTCAAAGTGGAAAATTAAATAGAAAGAAACATATTTTTTAATAACATGCAATTGTAAAGTTATTCTGTATACATTAATCTATAATATATCAAAAGTTTTTTTGATGAGAGGTACCCTTTAATATCCCTTCAGATACTATGTGGCCTGACAGAATAGATCAGCCCAGATAACTGAGAATAACTGATTCCCCTATAATTGGTAGTATACAGATAATAACTCCAACCTACCAATAATAAATAAGGCAAAATTAACCGGATACTCAAGTTGAGTCCAAAAAATATATAAAAACTGTAAACCATTCAGGTTAAGGAGTCTCAAATTCAGGTTTTAATGCTTGGGCATTGACCCATTGGAGTATTCTGAATTTGAGACTCCTTAACCTGAATGGTTTACTGTTTTTATATATTTTTTGGACCTTTTGTAATTTTGTTACCTAATGAAGATACTTTTAGCTATTTTTTTATTTTTTTGTGGATTTATATGAGAGAACTAGCTATTGTGGACGTGAGGGTCCAGGTTTTTTCAGTGATTGGGTCCTCATGTAATCACCTTACTACTGGGGTGACAAACTGTAACAAACCTCCCCCAAATGTAATCACCTTAATACTGGGGTGACACACTGTAACAGACCTCCTCTGCATGTAATCACCTTAATACTGGGGTGACACACTGTAACAAACCTCCTCTTCATGTAATCACCTTAATACTGGGGTGACACACTGTAACAAACCTCCTCTTCATGTAATCTTTTTACTACCTGGGTAATGCACTGTAACAAATCCCTCATCATGTAATCTCATTTATTTATTTATTTTATATAACTGTTTATTTAAAAAAAAAATCACATTTTCACATAAATGCACAATAATAGGAAAAATTAGAAATTAAATAATAACACTAAATAAATAAGGGATACAAAAGCAAAACAATAATCCTGATACATGTCTCAACCTATTTTGGAAAGGAAGTTAGAATTGTAAATTATGTGGCTGTAACTACAGGGTGGGCCATTTATATGGATACACCTTATTAAAATGGGAATGGTTGGTGATCTTAACTTCCTGTTTGTGGCAGATTAGTATATGTGAGGGGGGAATATTTTCAAGATGGGTGGTGACCATGGCGGCCATTTTGAAGTCGACCATTTTTAATCCAACTTTAGTTTTTTCAATAGGAAGAGGGTCATGTGACACATCAAACTTATTGGGAATTCCACAAGAAAAACAATGATGTGCTTGGTTTTAACGACACTTTATTCTTTCATGAGTTATTTACAAGTTTCTGACCACTTATAAAATGTGTTCAATGTGCTGCCCATTGTGTTGGATTGTCAATGCAACCCTCTTCTCCCACTCTTCACACACTGATAGCAACACAAGAGGAGTAGAAATGCTAGCACAGGCTTCCAGTATCCGTAGTCGGACGCAAACCCAGCTTTCTGACACTGGGCTGTAATCTCTTGGTAATCCTCAGATTTCATGATGCCTTGCACACATTCAAGGCACCCAGTGCCAGAGGCAACAAAACAACCCCAAAACATCATTGAATTTCCACCATATTTCACTGTAGGTACTGTGTTCTTTTCTTTGTAGGCCTCATTATGTTTTCGGTAAACGGTAGAATGATATGCTTTACCAAAAAGTTCTCTCTAGGTCTCATCTGTCCAAAAGACTTTTCCCAGAAGAATTTTGGCTTACTCAAGTTCATTTTGACAAAATGTAGTCTTGCCTTTTTATGTCTCTGTGTCAGCAGTGGGGTCTTCCTGGGTCTCCTGCCATAGCGTTTAATTTCATTTAAATGTCGACAGAAAGTTCACGCTGATATTGATGCTCACAGAGCCTGCAGGACAGCTTGAATATCTTTGGAACTTGTTTGGGGCTGCTTATCCACCATCCGGACTATCTTGCGTTGACACCTTTCATCAATTTTACTCTTCCGTCCACGCCCAGGGAGATTAGCTACAGTGTCGGGTTGCAAACTTCTTGATCATTTTGCGCACTGTGGACAAAGGCAAATCTAGATCTCTGCAGATGGACTTGTAACCTTGAGATTGTTGATATTTTTCCACAATTTTGGATCTGCAGCACTGGAGTCTCCGAGTGTGCAGAGTGTCGACCACAGGGCCGGAGTATCGTGACATCACGACTCGGCTCCGTGTGACGTTAAGCCCCACCCCCTCAATGCAAGTCTATGGGAGGGGGCGTGGTGGCGCTGCAGAGAGCTCGCAAAGGTGGATGCTGAATGACAGATTGCGGGGGTCCCCATCGGCGGGACCCGCGCAATCAGACTCCTTATCCCCTATCCTTTGGATAGGGGATACGATGTATAAAGGCCGGATACCCCTTTAACTCTATCCTTCCACCAGAGCGTGATCAGACTAACACTATAAACAAAAAACACAGTTCTATATAAAGAGGACAAAAATCCTTCCTGATCATACAGGCACTTTGTACTCTAATACCAGTAACCAGGTATACTGTGATTTTCAAGAAAGATGTCTTACCCTTTATTAACTCTATCCACACTTTCAAGTTTGGCCAGTAAAGTAATCCTTTTGAACTTTGTTACAATATTGCACTTTTTTTTTTTTACTATGTGTTGTTTTCTGTAGGGTACATGAAAAGAATGACTTACTGGGTTTGGTTTTTATAGGGATATTTATATAAAGGTATTACCCAAGCCTCCTCTTATATATTTTTTTTCTGGTGCCCAAAACTAAATTATATACTTAAAATACTTATATATATATACTCCACTAGAAAACATTTTTTATTAAATCCACTGGTGCCAGAAAGTTAAACAGATTTGTAAATTACTTCTATCTAAAAATCTTAACCCTTCCAGTACTTATCAGCTGATGTATGTTCCAGAGGAAGTTCTATTCTTTTTGAATTTATTTTCTGTCTGTCCACAGTGCTCTTTGCTCACACCTCTGTCCATTTTAGGAGCTCTCCAGAGTAGGAACAAATCCTTGTAGCAAACCTATCTTGCACCGGACAGTTCCTAAAATGGATAGTGTTGTCAGCAAAGTGCACTATGCTCGGACAGAAAGGAAATTCAAAAATAACTTCCTGTGGAGTACACAGCAGTTGGTGAGTACTGAAAGGATTAAGATTTTTAAATAGAAGTAATTTTACTTTCTGGCAACAGTTGATTTAGAATTTTTTTTTTCAGGGGAGTACCCCTTTAAAGGGGTATTCCGCCCCTAGACATCTAATCCCCTATCCAAAGCATAGGGGATAAGATGTCAGATCGCCGGGGTCCCGCTGCTGGGGACCCCGGGGATCGCCGCTGCGGCACCCCGCTATCATTACTGCACAGAGCGAGATCGCTCTGCACGTAATGACAGGCAATACAGGGGCCGGAACATCGTTACGTCAAGGCTCCGCCCCTCATGACGTCATGGCCCGCCCCGTCAATACAAGTCTATGGGAAGGGGGCGTGGCGGTTGTCACGCCCCCTGCCATAGACTTGCATTAAGGGGACGGGCCGTGATGTCATGAGGGGCGGAACCATGACGTCACGCTGCTCCGGCCCCTGTATCGCCCGTCATTACACACAGAGCGAACTCGCTCTGTGCAGTAATGATGGCGGGGTGCCGCAGCGGCGATCCCCGGGGTCCCCAGCAGTGGGACCGCGGCGATCTAACATCTTATCCCCTATCCTTTTGATAGGGGATAAGATGCCAGGGGCGGAATACCCCTTTAAGATAAAGTTGTATCACTTATTTAATATTGGAGATATATGAAGGAATGTTCTAAGTTTGCCTGTCAATCTAATAATAGTTATTAAAGGGGTACTTTGCCCCTAGACATCTTAACCCCTATCCAAAGGATAGGGGATAAGATGTATGACTGCGAGGACCCCCTGCATTCATTGTGCCGGCATCATGAACATTTATGTACAGAACACCAGCTTTGGTTGATCATGATTGTGCTATTTAGGTAGATCGGGCAACACCAGGTACCCTGATAGTTGAGAGTTGACAGGCCCCCTGCCATAGGCATAAATGGAGGAGGCTTGTCAACATTCAGCTATCAGAGTACCTGATGTTGCCTGGTCTACTTAACCCCTTAAGGACTCAGCCCATTTTGGCCTTAAGGACTCAGACAATTAAATTTTTACGTTTTCATTTTTTCCTCCTCGCCTTCTAAAAAGCATAACTCTTTTATATTTTCATCCACAGACTAGTATGAGGGCTTGTTTTTTGCATGACCAGTTGTCCTTTGTAATGACATCACTCATTATATCATAAAATGTATGGCGCAACCAAAAAACACTATTTTTGTGGGGAAATTAAAACGAAAAACGCAATTTTGCTAATTTTGGAAGGTTTCGTTTTCACGCCGTACAATTTATGGTAAAAATGACGTGTGTTCTTTATTCTGAGGGTCAATTGGAAGTTACGCTGGTACCCAAAACGAGATTACATGCCTAAGCACCGGGACAATACTGTTAACAAAACAGTGTAACTGGTGGGGCTACACCATTTACACAACTCACTTTAATGACAATAAGAGTTACGCAAATTGTTCAAGACAGCCAACAGACCATCTCCAGTGGCTGCGAACAAGTACAAAAAATGGGTTTTCACCTCAATGATTCTCCTATTGCTCCCTTTCTGACAGTGCCCGAGTGGCATGATCTCCACTCCTCGGAGTATCTGATCGGACAACCCTTTTAATGTCTTTGCCTACTTTAAATGGGCACTGTCTGATATAAAAACTTTTGATATGTTGTAAAGCATGCAAAACCAATAGGTTTTGCAATTGCTTGAATTAAAAAAAATTCAGTATTTCATACTGAAAAAGCAAGTCAAAAACCTGCCCACTTGCCTACTGGGATACATACCAGCCTGACTGTGTCCACTCGTCATCACCTACGTCATGGACCCACTTCATGATTGACAGGTCTGCAGATCTAAAGCTGCTGTGATCGGCTCCCTCACTGTCTGTGTGAGGAGAAGAGGGGAGGGGCGGGAGTACACTGCTGCCTGTGAGGAGAAGGGGAAGGGGCGGGAGTACACTGCTGCCTGTGAGCAGATGATAAAATAAGCTGGGGACTGAAGATGGGGACTGAATGGAGGATTTTTTGTTTAAAAAGTAAGTGTCCCTGCATGTATATATGTATGTGTGGATATATACAGTGGGGAGCAAAAGTTTGGGCACCCCAGGTAAAAATGTGTATTAATGTGCATAAAGAAGCCAAGGAAAGATGGAAAAATCTCCAAAAGGTATCGATTACAGATTAGACATTCTTATAATATGTCAACAAAAGTTAGATTTTATTTCCATAATTTACACTTTTTCAAATTAACAGAAAACAAAAAAATGCACCCTGCAGAATTTATAGCATGCACTGCCCCTTTGCAAAGATGAGACCTGCCAGTGTCATGGATTGTTCTCATTCATTATCTGGGAAGACCAGGTGATGTCAATCTCAAAGGTTTTAAATGCCCAGACTCATCTGACCTTGCCCCAACAATCAGCACCATGGGTTCTTCTAAGCAGTTATCTAGAAATCTGAAACTGAAAATAGTTGACTCTCACAAAGCTGGAGAAGGCTATGAGAAGATAGCAAAACGTTTTCAGATGTCAATATCCTCTGTTCGGAATGTAATTAGGAAATGGCAGTCATCAGGAACAGTGGAAGTTAAAGCAAGATCTGGAAGACCAAGGAAAATATCAGACAGAACAGCTTGCAGGATTGTGAGAAAAACAATTCAAAACCCACGTTTGACTGCACAATCCCTCCATAAACATCTGGCAGACACTGGAGTTGTGGTACACTATTCCACTATAAAGAGATACTTGTACAAATATGGTCTTCATGGAAGAGTCATCAGAAGAAAACCTCTTCTATGTCCTCACCACAAAAATCAGCGTTTTAACTTTGCAAATGAACATATAGACAAGCCTGATGCATTTTGGAAACAAGTTCTGTGGACCGATGAGGTTAAAATTTTACTTTTTGTCCAGAATGAGCAAAGGTACGTTTGGAGAAGAAGGGGAACAGAATTTAATGAAAAGAACTTCTGTCCAACTGTTAAGCATGGGGGTGGATCAATCATGCTTTGGGGTTGTATTGCAGCCAGTGGCAGAGGGTACATCTCACAAGTAGAAGAAAAAATGGATTCAATAAAATTTCAGCAAATTTTGGATGATAACTTGATGCCATCTGTGAAAAATATGAAGTTAAAGAGAGGATGGCTTTTAAAAATGGATAATCCTAAACACATCTCGAAATCCCCGGGGGATTACATCAAGAGGTGTAAACTGAAGGTTTTGCCATGGCCTTCACAATCTCCTGACCTCAACATAATTGAAAATCTATGGATAGACCTTAAAAGAGCAGTGCGTGACAGATAGCCCAGAAATCTCAAAGAACTGGAAGACTTTTATAAGGAAGAATGGGCAAAGATACCTCAAAGAAGAACTGAAAGACTCTTGGCTGGCTACAAAAAGTGTTTACAAGCTGTAATACTTGCCAAAGGGGGCAGTATATTAACTCTGCAGGGTGCCCAAACTTTTGCAGACGCCATTTTTTGTTTTCTGTTATTTTGAAAGTGTAATTGATGGAAATAAAATCTAACTTTTGTTGGCATATTATAAGAATGTCTAATCTGTAATTTGTTGCCTTTTGGGTATGTTTCCATCTTTCCTTGGCTTCTTTATGCACATTAATACAAATTTTTACCTGGGGTGCCCAAACTTTTGATCCCTACTGTATGTATGTGTGTAAATCTGTGTTGTTTAGGTAAAGTGCATGTGCATAAATAAATAAAGTCAATGTGTGTTTGTGTATCTAATACAGGGGGACTACAATCACATGCCTCCAGCTGTTGCAAAGCTACAACTCCCAGCATGCCTGCACAGCCAAATGATGTGTGGGTATACTGGGAGTTGTATTTTTGCAACAGTAGCAGGAACACAGCCTGCAGCAACTCTGCTGTAAATCTGAGTTTTACCAATCATATGCTTCCAGCTGTTGCAAAACTACAACTCAAAGGATGTGTGGGCATGCTGGGAGCTGTAGTTTTGCAAAAGCTGTAAGCACACAGTGTGTGTTTGTATAGCATAATACCAGAAAGAAAAGGGTTACAGATGCTCACTCCCGAGACCAGTGACTGAGGAGAGTGAGGGAGGTGGAGTGGTTATCACCTGAGAAGAAGGGGACCCGCCCCCCTGCTTATAGTCAATAACATTAAGGTAATTCAGAAATAAAGCTAATTCTGAGAGAAATATTGGTCATAGACACATAAAAATGATATGTACACGATCAGGATGAGATACTGTGCAAAATATAACAATTTTTTTTTTTTTTTTGGGTGATCTGACAGGTACGCTTTAAGCCAATATGAAGATATTGTCCGTCACCCACTTTAATCGGGCTTGGGTTTTATTGCAATTTGTTCCAGCCTGAATCGGTTATCAGTTTGCAAAATGTTATTTCAAGTCCCTATTTGCAATTTCGTCTTGTGTTGTCGTTGAAGTTGGGAGGAAAAAAATGGCCGTGTAATATTTCACAAATGGAAAAGGATCCCAATCAAACATCATTTGTGTTTCCACTTTCAGTAAAAAAAAAAAAAAGATCTGTTTTTCAAACCTGCAGCTGGTTATGTCTGCAGGAGTTCCCACTTATGGCCGGTTTTGATTGACATCTTGAAATGGCAGCTTTTCATGAATAGCTGTTAACTTGTAGAATTCACTTATGGCTCTCAGACAGACTTACTTTGTTCTACTGTTGGGGGCCGTCCAATATAAATAGGACCTTGCATCTGAATTTAATAATGCTGTAAAGTCCACCGAGAAAACTTTTTTTTTCTTACACTTAAACTTCTGATGCGTTTTTGAACCTGATCTAACAGAACTTTAGCCTAACATGCTTACTGGCTGATAATTGCTTTAATTGTCACGGCCGCACTTGTGATGTTTGCATCTATATATATGGCTTCTGGTCAGTCTACACGGGGATTACTTCTTGTAGCCTTCTATACTTATCGTTTATTTTACATCCCCGTGCCTGGCAGGGAGATGTCAACAAGTTTTTCATCAATGTTTTGTCTATGCCGTATTGTTTTAACTTTTGACATAAATGCTGTCTAGAAATTGTAAAATATAGAGGGGTAGTGATTAAATGGAAAATACAAAGAGAGACTTTACCAATAGCAACCAATCCAATCGCTTTATTTACTAGAGAAATTGTTTAATTTACAAGTAAGGCTCAATCATATTGTATTTACTGACTAGGATTATTACTCTGTATACTGAAGATGTATGCAGCTGTATACAGTAAAGGAAAAAATTATTTGATCTCCTGCTAAATCGGTATGTTTGCCCCCTGACAAAAAAAGTTGTCTATAATTTTAATGATCGGTTTATTGAACAGTGAGAGATAGAATAACAATGAAAAAATCTAGATAAACGCATTTTAAATAACTTTTAAATGAATTAGCATTTTACTTAAAATGCAATTATTTGATCCCCTATCAGTCAGCAAGATTCTTCTCCCAGGCGTCTTTTATAGTCTCTGAAAGGGAGTGCTCCTAGTCTCAGCTTGTTATCTATAAAATACACCTGTCCACAGAATCAATCAGATACCAAACTCTCCACCATGGCCAAGAGCCGAGGAATGTGCTCTCGAATCACCCAAAGTGCAAGAAAAAGTGCAAACGTGTTACACAAAAAAAAAAAAAACGTGCACAAAGGATGCGGTCTATCGCAAGCCCTTCTCCGACAGGAGAGAGGCCCCCCCAACTAACCTTACCCTTCGCCTCTGGACCAATGTCCTTTTTCGCCGACGCTACTAAGGGACCACAAATGCTCCCAGCTTCCCCCTTGGCATTAGCCAAGGTATCTGCCTACAGAGCCGTAAACAGTCAGTACCCTGCCCATGCAGGAGTACCCAGGGTTTTTGCAGGGAGGGGAGGAACCTGATTGCCGCACACACCTCCCCTAGACCGCTAGGAGGGACACCCAGAAGGGCTACCGCCTCCTAACAATCCTGTGAACACACAACACGCAAAAAGTGACACAGTGACAAAAAGAAAGAAATAAGTGAATGTGCGCAGGTATACTGCCCGGACATCCGGCGGGATCTATAAAAATGTCTCTGATCCTAGTCAGAAGGCCGGGAATCAAGAGGTGAGTGCCAAAAGGTGAAGAGATCATGGTGCCCCTGCTTCCACTCAGTGAGCCAATACTCCCAGTGAGTTTCGGCACCTCTGGGTCACCACACCCCGAGGCACTAAAGTACCTCGGCTCTAGACCCTCACAGCTTCATGGAAGGAACAAGTCACATCAGAGCAGCCATCGAGCTGATTCCTCAGAACCAGCCCCGGTACACCTGTCCCCTCCATGCAGCACCCATCCCCACCAGTCCAAAACCAGTGCATCAGCTCACCGGCTCAAAGTGATAAGAACAGATACTACACTTGATCTTAGCCAAAAGGCTGAGAAGTCTCCACCATGGCCAAGACCAAAGAGATGTCCAAGGATGTCAGGGAGAAGATTGTAGACCTGCACAAGGCTGGAATGGGCTACAAGATCATTGCCAAGCAGCTTGGTGAGAAGTTTACAACAGTGGGTGCGATTATTCACAAGTGGAAGAAACACAAAATACCTGTCAATCTCCCTCGGACGGGGACTCCATGTAAAATCTCACCTTTTGGAGTTTCAGTAATCAGCCCAGAACTACATAGGAAGATCTTGATCTCAAGGCAGCTGGGGCCATTGTCACAGAGAAAACAATTGGTAACACACTATGCCTTGAAGACTGGAATCCTGTACAGGTCGCCAGGTCCCTCTGCTCAAGAAAGCACATGTAGATACAGTCATGCCCATAAATGTTGGCACCCCTGAAATTTTTCTAGAAAATGTAGTATTTCTCACAGAAAAGGATTGCAGTAACACGTGTTTTGCTATACACATGTTTATTCCCTTTGTGTGTATTGGAGCTAAACCAAAAAAGGGAGGAAAAAAAGCAAATTGGACATAATGTCACACCAAACTCCAAAAATGGGCTGGACAAAATAATTGGCACCCTTACAAAATTGTGGAAAAATAAGATTGTTTCAAGCATGTGATGCTCCTTTAAACTCACCTGGGGCAAGTAACAGGTATGGGCAAAAAAAAAAAAAATCACACCTGAATGCAGATAAAAAGGAGAGAAGTTCACTTAGTCTTTGCATTGTGTGTGCCACACTAAGCATGGAGAACAGAAAGAGAAGAGAACTGTCTGAGGACTTGAGAATGAAAATTGTGGAAGAATATCAACAATCTCAAGGTTACAATTACATCTCCAGAGATTTGCCTTTGTCCACAGTGCCCAACATTATCAAGAAGTTTGCAACCCATGGCACTGTAGCTAATCTCCCTGGGCGTGTATGGAAGAGAAAAATTTATGAAAAGTGTCAACGCAGCTTAGTCCGGATGGTGGGTAAGCAGCCTCAAACCAGTTCCATAGATATTCAAGCTGTCCTGCAGGCTCAGGGAGCATCAGTTTCAGTGCAAACTACCCGTCGACATTTAAATGAAATGAAACGCTATGGCAGGTGACCCAGGAGGACCCCACTGCTGACACAGAGACATAAAAAGGCAAGACTACATTTTTCCAAAATGAACTTGAGTAAGCCAAAATCCTTCTGGGAAAACCTCTTGTGGACAGATGAGACCAAGATAGAGCTTTTTGGTAAAGCACATCATTCTACTGTTTACCAAAAATGGAATGAGGCCTACAATGAAAAGAACACAGTATCTACAGTGAAATATGGTGGAGGTTCAATGATGTTTTGGGGTTGTTTTGCTGCCTTGGGCACTGGGTGCCTTGAATGTGTGCAAGGCATCATGAAATCTGAGGATTACCAATGGATTTTGGGTCGCACTGTACAGCCCAGTGTCAGAAAGCTGGGTTTGCTATCGAGATCTTGGGAAAATGACCCCAAACATACGTCAAAAAGCACCCAGAAATTATTGGCAACAAAGCGCTGGAGAGTTCTGAAGTGGCCAGCAATGAGCCCAGATCTTAACCCATTGAAGACCTGTGGAGAGATCTTAAAACTGCTGTTGGGAAAAGGAGCCCTTCCAATAAGAGAGATCTGGAGCAGTTTGCAAAGGAAGAGTGGTCCAACATTCCGTCTGAGAGGTGTAAGAAGCTTATTGATGGTTATAGGAAGCCACTGATTTCAGTAATTTTTTTCCAAAGGGTGCGCAACCAAATATTAAGTTAAGGGTGCCAATAATTTTGTCCAGCCCATTTTGGAGTTTGGTGTGACATTATGTCCAATTAGCTTTTTTTCCTCACTTTTTTTGTTTAGTTCCAATACAAACAAAAGGTAATAAACATGTGTATAGCAAAACATGTATTACTGCAATCCTTTTCTGTGAGAAATACAGTGGGGATGAAAAGTTTGGGCACCCCAGGTAAAAATTTGTATTAATGTGCATAAAGAAGCAAAGGAAAGATGGAAAAATCTCCAAAAGGCATCAAATTACAGATGAGACATTCTTATAATATGTTAACAAAAGTTAGATTTTATTTCCATCATTTACACTTTCAAAATAACAGAAAACCAAAAAAATGGTGTCTGCAAAAGTTTGGGCACCCTGCAGAATTTATAGCATGCACTACCCCCTTTGCAAAGCTGAGACCTGCCATTGTCATGGATTGTTCTCAATCATCATCTGGGAAGACCAGGTGATGTCAATCTCAAAGGTTTTAAATGCCCAGACTCATCTGACCTTGCCCCAACAATCAGCACCATGGGTTCTTCTAAGCAGTTGTCTAGAAATCTGAAACTGAAAATAGCTGACGCTCACAAAGCTGGAGAAGGCTATAAGAAGATAGCAAAACGTTTTCAGATGTCAATATCCTCTGTTCGGAATGTAATTAAGAAATGGCAGTCATCAGGAACAGTGGAAGTTAAAGCAAGATCTGGAAGACCAAGAAAAATATCAGACAGAAAAGCTTGCAGGATTGTGAGAAAAACAATTCAAAACCCACGTTTGACTGCACAATCCCTCCAGAAAGATCTGTCAGACACTGGAGTTGTGGTACACTATTCCACTATAAAGAGATACTTGTCATGGAAGAGTCATCAGAAGAAAACCTCTTCTATGTCCTCACCACAAAAATCAGTGTTTGAACTTTGCAAATGAAATATAGACAAGCCTGATGCATTTTGGAAACAATTTCTGTGGACCGATGAGTTTAAAATTGAAATTTTTGGCTGGAATGAGCAATGGTACGTTTGGAGAAGAAAGGGATCAGAATTTATTGAAAAGCACCTCTGTACAACTGTTAAGCATGGGGGTGGATCAATCATGCTTTGGGGTTGCATTGCAGTCAGTGGCACAGGGAACATCTCACGAGTACAAGTAAAAATGGATTCAATAAAATTTCAGCAAATTTTGGATGCTAACTTGTTGCCATCTGTGAAAAAGCTGAAGTTAAAGAGAGGATGGCTTCTACAAACTGATAATGATCCTAAACACACCTCAAAATCCACAGGGGATTACATCAAGAGGTGTAAACTGAAGGTTTTGCCATGGCCTTCGCAATCTCCTGACCTCAACAAAATTGAAAATCTATGGATAGACCTTAAAAGAGCAGTGCCTGACAGACAGCCCAGAAATCTCAAAGAACTGGAAGACTTTTGTAAAGAATGGGCAAAGATACCTTTAAACAAGAATTGAAAGACTCTTGGCTGGCTACAAAAAGTGTTTACAAGCTGTAATACTTGCCAAAGGGGGCAGTACAAGATATTAACTCTGCAGGGTGCACAAACTTTTGCAGACGCCATTTTTTTGTTTTCTGTTATTTTGAAAGTGTAAATGATGGAAATAAAATCTAACTTTTGTTGACATATTATAAAAATTTCTAATCTGTTATTTGATGCCTTTTGGAGATTTTTCCATCTTTCCTTGGCTTCTTTATGCAAATTAATACAAATTTTTACCTGGGGTGCCCAAACTTTTGATCCCCACTGTACTTCATTTTCTAGAAAAAATTTCAGGGGTGCCAACATTTACGGCCATGACTGTACTTAAAAATGTATTATGTAGTGGCCCCCCTCTTTTTGGGTCCTGCCCTAGTTGGGAAAGGTAATTGTCCCCCATAATATCTCCACCTGTCTTCGCTACCCCATCTATTTTTTTTTCTCGCTGCCCCATGCACATACACATTTATTAAAAGTGGGCATTGCTTGCTAGATACAAAATTGTTGATATCCTTATACCAAACAAACCTTGCTGTAAAAAAAGTGCTGTAAATCTCAATAGGAGTGCTGTCAGTCAGACCTTCACTGTTATTATGGATAGGATAGAGGGATCAAAGTCCTGGAAAAACCCTTTAGTGACAGTTAGTATATGGAAAGTATTAGGACACCTACATATTACACATGCATGAGTTTTTAGGACATCGACCTATTAACCCATAGCATTAAAAGAGAACTGTGGCATAATTTTTTTTAAAGTTCCCCTGTGCCCGGGCTGCAAAAACATAAAAAACAAACTTTAACTCACCTTCCTACATTTCCCCATTGCGGAGATATCAGAAGAACGGGACGCCAAAATCACAGCAACGGGGGAACGTAGGAAGGTGAGTTTAAGTTAGTTTTTTATGTTTTTGCAGCCCGGGCACAGGGGGGACTTAAAAAATGTATGCAGCAGTTCTCCTTTAACTTTGCACTTATAACAGATTTTTACTCTTCTGGGAAATCTTTTTACAAGCTTTTGGAGTGGGTGCATTTGCCAAACTCAGACTTACCAGATACAGAAGCGTGATCCATCACTCCACAGAACACGGTTCCATTGCTCATAGTCCAGTGGCAGAAGCTTTATACCTCTCCATCTGACGCTTAGCATTGTGCTTGGTAATGGAAGTGTAACAAGGGCAGTTGGCGACTGCCATTGTGTACGATCTACTTCTGCCTACCTTGGCTGAACAACTCTCACAGCTCTCCCTCCCGCATGGACTCATTCAGCATCTGTCTCTGGTGCACCCAGTAGTGGCCGCACGTCTCTTTAAGGGTTCGTGCCCGCCTCTGAGTCAACTCCTTCTCCAATCCCTGTTTAGCAGTACCTATTTAAGGACACTCCGCCCTGCCTTCCGTGCCTGAGCAATATTGTAGTTTTCCATAGCGAAGGTTCTGCTGCTTATCTGCTTCTCCTGAAAGTAGGAACCGAAGCGTGCAGAAGTTTAAGCGAGGCAGTGGGAGAGGAGTAGAGACCCTTCAGCGCAGTCAAAAAGTTGCCTGTGATACCAAATTTCTGGAGAGTGGCGAAAAGAAATGGCCAGCCCAGCCTATCAAAGGCTTTCTCAGCGTCCAAGCTTAAAATCAATGCCTGTTCAGACCTACGATTGATCAAGTCAACAAGATCCACTACCCTCCTGGTGTTGTCACCACCCTGGCGACAGGGGATAAACCCTACATGATCCTTAGGGATCAGAGAATGGAGAAAGGAGCAAAGTCTGACAGCTAAGACCTTAGAAAAAGTTTTAGGTCAGAATTAAGGAGGGCAATAGGCCTGTAACTAGAGCAGTCATGAGGATCCTTACTGGGTTTAGGTATCAGGATGATCAATTAGTGCAAGAAAGACTGTGGGATCTCCTCTCCTCCCTTGAAAGGATTAAAAAGAGGAACAAGGTGAGGAACGAGTGTATAGGAGTAGGTCTTATAATACAGGTATGTGAAGCCTTCTGGGCCGGGGGAGCGACCAGCAGGAAGAGATTTGAGAACCTGCAGGAGTTCTTCCTCAGAAATGGAGGCATTGAGGATCTCATGATCGGCCCCCGACAGGGTAGGGAGACCGCATCGAGAGAGATATGAATCTAAAGCAGCTGCTCGTGCCACCAGGTCAGACGGAAGCTGAGAGGGAAGGGAATAAAGACTAGCATAGTAATCATAAAAGGGGCGAGAAATATCAGCGGGGTGGTAGTGAAGAACACCAGAGGGGTCCTTTAAAGCATAGGGAGATTGAGCTACTGCCCGATCCCGCAGGCGCCTGGCTAACATGGTGTGTGTGCCTTGTTACCTTTTTGCAAACATAAACTGACGCTCTACTCTGTGGAGAGCCAGTTCACCCAACTGGGAACGAGCAGCAATCAAGTGCCTCAGGGTGGACAGAGAAGGGTAGGACAGCAAGAGGGCTTCTAAGCGGGTGATTTGAGCACGAAGTTCCCTGGAGCGAGCCAGAGCATCATGCTTAAGTCGGGTACCCAGCGCAATACAATGTCCCCAGATGACCGACTTGTGAGAGCTTCCCAGAGGATGGCCTGTGAGGAGACCGATCCCCCGTTGGTGACAAAGTAGTCCTCCAAACACTGCTGGATCGACTCCTGGGAAGGTAGCAACTTCAGAAGAGAGTCATTAAGCCGCCAGTGACAGCTCCGGAGAGAAGAAGGAGAGGGAGAAAAAGAAAGGAGGATGTGACTATGGTCAGACCAGGAGATCGGTTCAATAGAGGCAGTTGAAAGCATGCACACCATGGGGAGGTTGCCAAAAAAGTAGTCTATGCGCATGTGCAATTTATGAGGGTGGGAGTAGAAGAGCGGTGCGTCGGGTGGTTAATCCGCCACAAGTCATATAATGAGGAGGCCCGAATAACCCGTCTAAAAATGGAAGCTAAGCGCAATTGGGCAGGGGTAGGAGAGCAGCAGCGAGAGAGTAGCGGTCCATGGAAGGAGAAAAAATGTTAATGTCCCACCCAAGTAGCCAGGCGGAGGAGGGGTATTTATGAAGCTTGGCCACAACCCTGCGCAGGAAAGGGATTTGGGAAGTGTTGGGAGCATAAACATTGCACAACAGAAGCGGAACCCCATTCAAGACCCCCTCTTCCATTACATAGTGCCCCAGAGGGTCCAAATGAGAAGAGGAGAGGTCCTGTCAGAGGAACCAGTATAGGCCTGTGGCTAGATATGTCAGAGGAATTGGAAGAAACGGTCTAAGTGTGTCTCCTGAAGTAAGACAATATGAGCTCGCAGCTTGACCAACTCCTGCTGAAACAGGCGCCTCTTCGAGGGGGAGTTTAGGCCCTTAACATTCGGGGAGACAGACTTGACCATGGCGGATGAAAAGAAGAAGAATAAAGCAAATATAGAGACATACTCACGAGAGACCTCAGGAGAGCAACAGCAGTCCAAGGAAAAGATGACGAAGGAACCTGGAACCCGCAGAGGAGGTGCACGGAGAAACAACCTAGTGGAGAAAGGTGGGGGGGGGGGCGGAACAGGATGGAACACAAAAATCCACAGACCATGGCCTCGAGGCGAGAGATGGAAGGACACCACCAGAGAACGGTCATCAAAGAGGCCAACACCCCGCCCCGAGACCACAGCAAGACAAGATACAAGAAAAGTAAGCTACTGGTGACAAAAAATTCAAGAATAGAAAAAAATTAGAAATATGCAAAACAAGGCAATGAGAACATGACAGGGAATTCCATGGGATGCAGAGCAAGGCCAGAGAGTCATAGAAGTCCCGAACCAGAAATATCAGTAGAAGAATACATGGTCCGTGTCAGCCGCTCAAAGGGGAACCTGGGGAGGAGCCCCAGGAACACAAGGGGGAGATTTCTTTGGAGCCCCAGGCCGGTGGGACCGGACAGGTTGCCACACAGGAGGCAGAGGTGGGGGAGGAGATGTCAAGTTCCAGTCCACCATCTGGGGTTCCGGTAATTCCAAGGTGGAGCAGAAGGCCGGGAGATCTTAGAAGAAGCGCAACACAGCAGAGCGTCCATCCCTACGGGCATTCTGGGCAAATGGAAAGTTCCACCTATAGAGTACTTGGTGAGTAGGGATCGACCAATATTGATTTTTTAGGGCCGATACCGATAATCTGTGAACTTTCAGGCTGATAGCCGATAACTTATACCGATATTCCGGTATAAGTTATTTCTTGCATTATTGGCAAGGTAATTGACGATACCGATAACGTCCAAAATCGTGAATATCGGCCAAACCGCTAATCGGTCGATCCCTATTGGTGAGAAAGGAGGACCGCCAGGAGCGGCTGAAGCATCCGCCTTTTCCGGTGCGTCAGCCAGGACAAATCTTGGAACAGTTGGAGAGGGGCCTCATCAAACTCAATGTTCCTCAGGGAGCGAGCTTTAGCCATGATGGCCTCCTTGGCCTGAAAATCGCAGACACAGCAGATGACATCCCGGGGGGCGCCCGAGGTAGATTTGGCCCGATGCACCCTGTCCAGCTTAATTTTATGGGAAGTGGGCTCACCCAGGATAAGGTTGAAGATAGCTTCCACAATGACGAAAAGATCCTCCTCACGGGTAGCCTCCGGCAGCCCCCGCACACAGATGTTATTACGCCTTCCCCTGTTGTCCAGATCCTCTACATGGGCATGAAGGTCACACAGAAAGTCCATCTGGGATGCAATTGTAGAATGGAGCTGAGCAATGTAAGCTCTGGTAGTATCATGGGCATCCTCCACCCGGTCAGAAACATGCTGAAGATCCTGACGCATAGAAGAAATTTCTGGCCGACAAGTGTCCTTAACCTCTGCAATGAGAGAATCGAAATCTTCTTTAGTGGGAGAGCAACAAGCCAAGGTCAGGCACAGCAGAGGAGTTCACAGATAGGCCAGAGCAGGGAAGATCAGTGTCCGAGAGGGCATCCCAGGTGGAAGGAGCAGGTGGAGGAGGCACTGAGGACACAGGCAGAAGATGGCGAGTGCTCTGGGAGGGCACACTTGCAGCGCTGGCTTGCATAACAGCAGGTAGCCAGACCCTCTGGGGCTTGGTAGAGGCCGGGGAGATATAACTCTCAGCCAGGGGATCCAAAGGCATGGAGAGGGGTAAGGTAGAAGGCACAGCTCCAGGCCCCACCGATTCTGAGGATGCAGAAGCAAGGAGGTCTGAGCCCCAGGCAGAGGGTGCAGAGGTGGGGAGGGCTGAGCAGAGCGGAGCAGCTGCAGGGTACCTCAAGACAGGGGAAGATGGAGGCAGACCCTTCACAAGCGGGGCTCAAGATGGCGACACCTCGCTCTGGCAGGAGGAGGATGGCAGAGACCCCAGGGGAGCGTGCAGCAGGGCAGCACCACAGGGGGCACAGTCACTGAGGAGCTGACAGGAAGAGTCACTCACCGCCAGCACTTGTACACTGGAAGCCGCAGCAGGCCCCTCAGCTGGGGCAGTGGCAGAAGCAGGGAGCTTCCGAGGCGGCGCAGCAGCACTGTGCTGAAGGGGGCCGGGCAACCTCACCGGAGCTGGGCAGAGCAGCAGAGGCCGAGTACTTCAGCCGGGGGGTGCCCCCAGGTCTTGCGGAGCAGGCTGTAAGGCTTCCGGAGGAGCCAGCTCCTGGGCAGTGGCAGGCAGGTGAGAGAGGGAGTGGAGGCCCGACGCAGGGCACATGGTGGCAGGCAGACGAGCAGGAGCGGAGGCTGGAGGTGCCCGCAGGTACTGTAAGATGCCTCCAAATGGGGTAAAAGGCAGCCAGGGTGCAGAGGAAGGATTCCAGACCTTGCGGGAGACTTGGTGTCACGCCACGCCCCCTCCATCCATGTCTATGGGAGGGGGCATGATGGCCGTCACGCCCCCTCCCATAGATATGAATGGAGGGGCAAAGATGTCTATAGGTTGAAGTACCCCTTTAATATATTTTAGACACGGAAAAAACAACAAAATTGTCATTGCACATTATTTTCTTTATGCTGCTGCACAGTGAAGAATAAATAACAGAAAATGTTAATTGTTCTAAATATCATCATATTGTTGTTTTTGTTATTGTTTGTTTTTCTGATGCATGGAAAAGGTTTTTGTTGGTAATTTTCAGAATTTTTTTATGGTACATATAGCTTTTTACATTTTCGACTCATCTGATCATACTTTTCTCTGAACATGCACGTGAAGCGGTGTATGAGAGGTCGTATCTACCTACCTATTTGCTGTTTTCTCATGTTATGTCAAGTATGACTAGCATTACTGCTGTTTATATCCCGAGATTGGCTCTGGGAAACCAGTTTAATACTTAAGAACGTGTATTATGTGTTAAGAAACTTTTTGTTTCTCAAGGAATTTTCTGAAATGTGATCCTCTGTCTGTAAATCCTTCATGCAAAACAGCTTAAAACCAGAAAAGAGGTAGAAAAAAAGGATGTTTTTGCTATTTGGTGATGTCCATATACAGTGACCACAGCAATGACCTGGTACTACAGTATCTTCTACAATTCTACAACTACTATACAGCAATGAGAATAAGGGTTTACATGTTTGACAGTGAATAATGGCCAGGCTTATATGTGATGTTATTCATTCTGTGTCAGGTCTGATGCCCTAGTACTTTTGAGAATACTGTATGAATGCCACTAATGTACTGTAAAGCCAATTCTTTCACTATACAGCAGATGAATCTTCTAAATATAACATTTGAAATTATATAATTAAAATTCACTTAGAGTACCTGTCATGATCTTGTTAAATTGTATAATCTTCCCAGTTCACTTGCCCATCATGATAAACCACCCCCTGCCTTTATTTATTTTTTTGTTTTCTACCTTCATATTGTTCTGTATTTTCTGCTCAGCCTCAGTCAGATTCACAGACTGGAAAGGGGCATTACCCAAGAGGCTGTGACATAATCTGAAGCCATACAGGAGAGAACTTCCTCCTTACTCTGCTATACACAGCCTAGAGCAGTTCAGAATGTGCAGCGTCTGGTGTGTCCCTCTTGAGCTCTCCAGGACTTCCAAGCAGACTACAGAGGCAGCCTCCTGGGAAGGGCCTTCCTGCATGGAGCCCCAGGAGTCCAGGGCCTCCACTTCCCATTCTAGACTGGTCAGCCCTGATTCTTCTCTCAAAGGGTAAAGATCCCAGCCGTATTGAGAATTGGAGGCCCATAGCTCTTCTCACTATGGACAGGAAGCTTCTGGCCAAGATACTGTTTAATCGGTTGGTGAAGTTTGCACCCCAGCTCCTTTCGGTGGCCCAGCACTGCACTGTTCCAGGTCGAAGCACCTTAAGTGCTGTCCTTAGTGTCAGGGAGGCAGTGAAGCGGAGTAGTGCAGGTCTCTGGAAGGGGTACTTGCTGTCCTTGGATCAGGTCAAAGCATTTGAACGGGTGAACCACGAGTACCTCTGGTCTGTCCTCCTGAAATATGGCTTACTGACTACTTTTGTTAATTGGCTTAAGATCTTGTATGCAGGGGCAGAGAGTTTCCCGCTGGTGAACGGGTGGTCTGGCCACTCTTTTGAAGTGGGGTCCGGAGTCCGTCAGGGTTGTCCTTTGAGCCCGCTCTTATATATGTTCGCGATCGATCCCTTTCTTAGGAGGGTAAGTCGCGGACCATTGGCGGGAGTCGGGATGAGTCTGGCGGAGCCGGCTGTCGCCCAGAGAGTGGTGGCGTACAATGTCACTATTTTCATCTCCAAGAGAGAGAGATAGAGGAGGTCGATGTGGTGATGTCGGAGGTGGATCGCTACTCGGACGCATTCGGTCTAAGATCAACCGGATAAGTGTGAGAGTCTCTGGCTGGGAGGGTGGGATCCCACGTTTGATCTCCTGCAGGGAATGGTTTTGTCCTTTCTACCAGAAATGGGAGAGAGGAGGGCGACTGAAGGACCTCCTTACGCCCCATGGATATCTTCCGGCTTATGCTACCCCGACTCTGAAGGCGATACGTCGGTGGGGTCTGGGAATGTGGGAGATCAAGACCCAGTCAAGGCAGTTCTGTTGACCCACTTCCAGAAGCCTCTGGTGCTCAGGGACAGCCCAGGTCGGGATCTGAGGGTGGGGTTGTACCTTTTAAAAATGAAAAGGATCCCCCAGAAGTTTTCGGACTTTGCCTGGCGCTGCTTTCAGCGGAGGCTATATGTAATAGACAACCTGAAGTACAGGAACTCTGATGACCTGTGATGTCCCCGAGAAGAGTGCGGGGACATGGTGGAAAGCATGGACCACTTCCTGCTTCATTGTCCCTTTAATATAGGGGTTTACAACAGGGTGGGTGCTTCCATCGGCTGGAGTCAACTTGCCGGCCTAACCTATCCGGAGTGGGCTTATGGGGCATTCGGGACCTTGGGTGGTCGAGACCGGGGCACTTTATTCTTAGTTAGTTTAGTGGTTAGGTACTACACATGGAATGCACTGTGTTTAGTGTCGACCCAACAGAAAATCCTCTCTGAGGTGAAGGTCTGTAGTAATATCACCGGTGACCTCGGGAAGATCAGGTCTTTGGAGTATGGCAGTCTTGGTACCAGTAGGGCTTCTCTCCTGTGGAGAGGTTTTTCTTTTGATATGCCATAGGTACTTAACCTTTTGGATAGAGTACCTTTATTTTGGTTAGGAGCAGTGTTATAAGGATAGAGATAGGGTGAGTACAGGGTTAGTTTTAATGGAGTGATAGAATTAAGGAGAATGGTAGGGGGAGTTACGGAAAGAGTTTAAAATTATTTTGAATGTATCAAGTCTGCCATCCTTCTTCCTGGTGGTGGGCTAATGCATGTGCACGCTAGCTTTTTGTTTTGTTTTAAGCTGATATGGTATGAAGGGCTTACAGGTGACCAAACTTGGGCCTAAAGGGGTTTGTGGTTCAGTATGTGTATAAGTGTGTATATAAGTTGGTTGGGAAGAGTATTAGGTGGACAGGGTGTATTTGTGGGTGGTGGTGTTTTTCTTTGGGGGACCTGACATGGGTCAGTTGAGGACTGACTTTGTGAACTGTACGAACGGTATGGACTCTGACCCAAGTACAGGAGGGGTGGTGTGGGTGAGGGAACAGTTTTAGTGTAGGGTTTTCTGTTGTTTTTGTAGGTGTATATAGGGGGGGGGGGAAGAGCTGCAGTGCATATTGTATGTATATATTATATTTATGTGTTTTTGTGTTTTGTATCTATACTGTGTTTTATATCTATATTGTTTTGTATTATATAGCTTCTATAATTAATATGGCAGTCGGACCAGATTTTTGTTTTGGTTTTATAGAGCAGAGGAGTATCTTTTTTTTTTTTTAGTTCCGGATGAGGATTCAGTTTGGTTTAGTTTTGTAAGTGAATGTTTGTGAGAGAATTTTTTTAAAAATGTAATTATTTAATTTACATAATGCTTGTTATGTTTTCTGTTTTACTTTTCTTGTTGTGTGTTTCCCGAGTATGGATGGTTTTGAGTTATAGCCGGGTAGTGCTAAATTTTATGTTTATATTTTGATAAGTCAAGTTGTGCTGTTTTTTATTCATTATCGGTATGCGTGTCAGTGTGTTGTTTGGATCCTTTGGTTAGGTAAGTATTTTAGTTGTGTTTTTGAAAGCTGGGCTGCCAGTTAGGCAGGGTTTTGTTTGATTTATGTTCTAGCTGGTTAAGCTTGTTTTGTATTGGATAAGTTTTTTATTTTTCTAATAAAAAGAGTTTCAGTGTGAGATGAGCTATGATTGGCTAAGGATGCAAACACACCCCTTAGCACTCCAGGCTTCATTTCCTGATTTTGGACTTCTGCAAGCCAGCGGGAGTCCAAAGTATGTGCAAACGATGGGAGAAAATGTGCTCTGGACAAGTAGGGAGACACCTAGTGGCAGCTTTTTTAAACACACACAAAACATAGAAAACTTACTTTTTTTTTTAAAACAATGTACATTAGAAAGATTTTTTATTTACCATAAGGAGTGCAATAGCAAAAATTAGTTTTAATGAGAGTGCCAATTTAACATAGTTACTAATCTTATACAGACCTAATAATTGCAGGGTGGCTTTCCTAACCTAATATATTATTTATTGACATTTACTCATTACAGTTCAAGAGTAGTATAAAAAAAATGTTACCCCCTATCCGCAGTTTAGGGAATAAATGTAGGGGATAAGTGTCAGATTGTGGAGGGTCCAACCGCTGGGACCCCCTGCCATCTCCTGCCCAATGCCCTCGCTCTCTGTATGAATGAAGCTCTGTCCACCATGGCAGGAAGCGGATGTCAATACACCCCCTCCATGCATCTCTATGGGAGAGCCGGAGATACACAAACGCTGGGGCATGTCAGCTGCTTCGTGCCATGGTCAACACACTGCATTCATGCAGAGAGTAGGGGTGTCGGGCAGGTGATTGTGGGGGGGGGGGGGGGGGTCCTAGTGGTCCAACCCCCCGTGATCTGATACTTATCCTGCGGATAGGGAATACATTTTTTTTTATACTGGACTGCTTCTTTAAGGGTTTTGCCTACTGAAGAAGTAATGGCACTTACTGAATGCCACAGAATCCAAGGCATCAGATAGGTGTATTTTAAACTAAACTTTTATTCCATTTTTATAAAAGGCATAAAGCAGCAACATTTCAGCCACATAAAGCAGCAACATTTCAGCCACAAGGTGGCCTTTGTCAAGCCATCCAAGATGGATTAGCTGAACATAGAAGCATAGAATGTGTCAGCAGAAAAGAACCATTTGGCCCATCTAGTCTGCCCAATATTCTGAATACTCAGAATCAATAATCCTTGTCTGTATCTTACATGAAGGATAGCCTTATGCCTATCCCATGCATCTGCTACATGGGCAGGATACTTTACTGGTGTGGAAAGTCAGACGGTCCTGCTTTTTTTGGACATTGTGTCAGGTATTGTTTTTTACCTTGTTAGTTCTCTGTATGGTCAAGAGTGGCAACATCCAAAGAAAATGCCTTTAGTGATCATGGTCTTCCGAATAGTTGGCCCCCACCCATCATCACTTGGTTATTTGGAAAAACTTCCTCAAGGGGAAAAAAAACAACTGTGTCAAAATTATTGCCAATACAAAACAAGGTATTTTATTCCACTTGACACAAAGAAAAGCCAAGAATAACTAAAATCTCTATCAACTTTTTACCTCTGCGCCTGCCGTTAGATCTAGAGAAATCAAGACAAATCCACCAATGTCTTTCAGATTGTTCTTGATCCTAGAGACAAACACATTGTTGGTTTCAACTTGGAATTTGCACTCAGGAGATATCAGAGCCACCATCACCATTTACCAATGTCAGTGATTGACCAAGTATAAGTTTTCAATACCAAGAAAATGTGTCCCTATTGGCTTCAATAACCACTGACCTTTAAACAAACTTTTCAATAGTACAAGTGAATATAAGAAACTTTGTAATAAATCTTATTACATAAAAAAAGAAGAAAAAAAAAGCTTTTTTTCTCCTGTTATCAAACCTTTCCTTCTCTTCCTGCTGCTCAAATCTTTTTAAAAAAATCAGCTCAGCTTTGTCCTGTGTCTGCAAAACAAGCAGTCTTTGGAGGGGGAAAAAGAAGTTCTGCCCGCTAGTTCTGGGAGAACAGAAAATTATAAATGAAGCATGCAGAGCAGAAATATGCTGCAAAATACTATTCACAAGTTATATAATGGCCAGAAATTGTGCTGCTCCCATGTGCACACGGGGCAGCTTATCCTGAATAGTCACCTGAAATGACAGGTACACTTTCATATCTGAAACACCCTGATAATGGGGATAATGATAGTCAATGCCTCAATTTAGTTGCCTATATATTTGTAGCCTTGTTCTGTTGGTAAAGTATTTTTCCCACTGAAACGATAGAGCTTTTAAAGCTATAGAGTCATAGTTTCTGCCCATATAAATAGAGACATATAGGAAGTGCAGAGATTTCAGTTGCACCCAGGCCCGGGAGCCTGATGGGGTTTAAAAGGTCTATCTGTCCCAAATGAGGGGACTAGTACCATCAAGTACATGTTATAATTGGTGGCTATAACTATTAACGGGGCCCAGAAAGCTTCAAGTTGTGCCTTCATATACATAAGTGAAGCCAAAGCTGCTGACTTCAGCAGGGCAAGCCGACTATCTTATGTAACACTGGGCTTAAAAGTAAAACTGTGTACTTGCCCCAATTTCCCCCTATTGCCAAAGTTCCAGTGGTGCCCAGTCCTGCCAGTCAGCACTTCCTGGTCTGGACACAATGAAGCGTTCATTCAGTGATTGACTGGGCATCTTTGTCCTTGTGTCAAAACCATGACCAGGGAGTGCTGAGGACTGGGCACCACTGAAACACTGTCAGTGGGGATAATAGGAGCAGGGAAGCACATGTATTATTTTTACTTTACTTTTTTTTATTTTTTTATTTACGATCAGTCTGCCCACATTTACACTTAAAAACTAACTGGTCCCCTTTATGGGTCTATCTTTTCAGTTTAAAGGGATACTCCAGTGTTTTAAAACATATCCCCTATCCACAGGATAGAGGGAATAAGCACTCTACTGGAGTATCTCCGGCGCTCCCATATGAAATGCACACTGACCCTGTGCAGCGCGGAGATTCAGGGCCCTATTCTGGTGATACCTTGGGACCTCCCTCGATAAGGCACATTCCCCATCCTGTGAATAAGAGTTCCATTTTTAAATGCTGGAAAACCCCTTTACCGATTTCTCCATATTTTTTTGGGCCATATTATCTTGTCTATGGAGCTAAAGTTCCTTCTCTAGATCTTTTCCTTACAATTTCCTGAGAACTACATGAAGCTCACACATATCCTATCAAAATACCAAGAGATTTCCCGTTCTGATACAACTGATCCCTCAGTCCAACTAACCTGCCCCCCCCCCTCCTCCATATATTCTATATAGACTAATATGGTCCTTTAATACTGTTATCAGTGGTCTGTAGACCTGTGTCCTTAGATTAACTTCCCCACTTTTCATGAACAATACCTTACAAATGTTTGCATTGATAAAACTTCAAAAGCAGCCCCCCCTCTCGGTATTGCAGACTTTTTACTTTTTAAGAGGTTCATTGGTGTTGATTTTTTTTTCTCTTTTTTAGCAGGTTTAATACATCACAGCTGTGACTACAGCCCTGTGAAATAACATCCGCTGAAAATGTTATGCCCACTGTTTTTTCTGATTTATAAAATACAAGAGATCACTCTTTGGAGGGGAAGAGCAGCCCATACCTGGTATAATAAGCCTTTGATGTGTTTTACTACATTCTAGCTGAATATATTTTCTCACTTTTTCGACTCTGAATTTCCAGATGTAGCCGAGTTTGCTGTTGTGCATTAAATACTTGGGGGGGGGGGGGGGGGGGGCTGGTGCAGCCAAAAGATACGACCGCCATTTGGCTTCCTTTATACAGCCATAAACTGTTTATTGTTATGATTCTTTCAAATCTATTTTATATATTAAACTGCCTTTTAATGCTACAGTGTAAGGTTTCATAGTCTGTTGTGTACATTAAAGTCCCCACTGTGTTTGACTTCTGTTGCTTGAAAAATGCACCCAATATAAATATTATATCAACATTATTATGCCGACGCGGTTCTGTTACATAGATACGGAAGAAGAATGTAGGCATTGAGCTTTTGTAGTAGTAGTGTTTCATTACTATGATAATACCAACACTGATATAATATATACATTTACTATATGAGAGCAGCGATTTATGTGCCGGTGGCGACTTCCTCTATCATTTTACCTTCTTTAAGGTCAGCTGCGTAACAGTTGTACAATCTAGTTGTATGGTAATTGTTGCATTATATGGAATTAAACAGTGTAAGCCAAGAATGACATGATTGAAAAGTAGATTGATTTAAATATTTGCGTTGTTTATATAGCACTGACCTATACCACCGTTCTGCACTCATCGTTTCCTGTTCCCAGAGGTGCCTACAATCATTGGGGTCAATTTCACAGAAGCCTGTTAATTTACAAAGTACCTGTCATTAATGTGTTTAGCACCTATATTTATCTTCTGCTGCTCACTTGGTTTGTCATCCTGTGCTCTGGGTGGGGCGTGCCCTCACTCTACATTGACTCATTTTCCTCCCATAGTCTGCTGTGCTGTGCTGGGTCTCTTCATCCAATCACTGTAGGCTACTCTGTAGTCCCGCTTCTCTGTTTTCAGACATAAGCCAACAGATGTCCAGGCATGCTAGAGGCACACAGGTTGGGAAACATTCTAAACAATCATAGATTTATTTATTTATTTTTAAAACTTTTTTTTTTATTGTGATATATGATACACTTCCCCAGAACACAGACGGACGTGGTCTCTGCTGATTACTAGTCACTAAGTACCGCCAGTAATAAATTACCAGATATGTAGCCGGCAGATGTTACCGACATTTCAGCGCAAATAGAATTAAATCCTTGGAGTGTGTGCAGTCGTCTGTCTGGTCGCTGTATTTCATGGGTCACTCACCATGCGCCACTGTTGATTAGGGCTTTGAACTGCCACATGCCAATCCAAATGAAGAGGATATTTCATATCGCACAGGAGGAGACATGTGCTTTTCATGAACCTCTTCCTGCGCTCTCTTGGCTTTCTTCTGGACAGCGTTCTTGTAGCCTCCAGCTATGGCTATTGATAAAGGAACTGAGAGTGGTTAGAAGGAAATTTGGTAACTTCTGAGTGGTCTTTATAGAGTATCTTGTCTTACTTCTTCAAGAGTTGCTGAAAAAAGATTTTTCCCAAATGTAATCCATGTTTTGTTTTTTAATTATTATTATTTTTTTTTATAATTTCCTTAGAATTCAGTCTAAAGGAGTTGTCCAGGGTGGGATTAAAACATATAATAACAATATATTATGTACAACGGGACCCTTCAAACAAACTTGCCAACAAGCAAAAAGACCCAAACAGGCAGGTGGAACAGTTCAGTCACACCTTACATTTACTAGACTACAAATGTAAGGTGTGACTGCAGGAAGACAATATGACTGCCAGATCAGACAACACAACATTGGGTTTGAAGTAGGTTACTATGGAAACATAATGGTTTATAAAGTAGCTGTAGACACAAAACCATACAAGAATGAGAAAAGACTAAGTTGTTTAAAGGGGAGCACTCCGACACCGACCTTCTCAGATATCACTGTGAAGTGGGTCGTCACTATTGAGACCAGTTAGTCTCGGAAGGTGAGGGCAAAGCGCTCTATGACAGCCTGTTCTGGAGATTGTCTGGGGTCCCAGTGGTCACAGCACCCGCGATCAGACACTTATCCCCTTTCCTGTGGGTAGGGGATAAGTTTTATTCCCTGGATAACCCCTTTAAGGGCGCATTCACAAGCTGGTAACTAACAGCAGGTTTCCCACAGCAAGTTACACTACCGTTCATTTGAATGGGTCCACAAACAGTCTACAAATCTGACACTATTATGGACTGTATGCGGACCCCTTCGCTCAGTGCTGATGACTTACGATACAGGGGCTGGAGTATCGTGAAATCATGGCCCCGCCCCCTTGTAACATCACACCCCGCCCCCCTCACTGCAAATCTATGGGTCGGGCCCCTGTATCGTGAGTTATTAGATTGTAAGGATCTTCGCTCCGTGCTGCTGGTGACAAGCAGGTGCTTCAGGAGAGGACCCCTGTGATCAGACATCTTATCCCCTATCCTTTGCCTAGGGGATAAGATGTCTAGGGGCGGAGTACCCCTTTAAGGTTTTGTTTTAGATGCAATGGACTTGTGGTCGTTTCTCTAAGGCTGGGTTCACACAATGTAAAATTTGCGTATTTCCATGCCCATTACTGGAAAATCTTTAACAGGTATTTATAATCTGTAGGAACCTAGCCAGTGCCAAAGTACAGTCTGGGATTTAGAAGACTATGACTTAAATCCACATTTTTTCAAAAGGTATAGACCTATGTTTTAATGAAAGGGCAGGGTGCCAGTTATTTGCCTTTTTAATCATGCCAGTTTTCACCACGTAGTTGCTGAAATGCCTAAAGAGACTATTGGGCAGACAGAGGGGAAAAAAAGGAACCGTCTTCACGCTTGGCTTGGTCATAAACATTGACATTGCTGATATTAGCGTCTTTTGTTGAGTGATGTGTGAACTGTTGTCGGGAAGACGTGGAGACGCAGACACGGCTATGAGGTTGTTTTCAGGTGTTGCGAGGATACGTTGATGATGGAGACGGCTCGATCAAAGGAAGTGTTGTGGCCAGATGTCAACTGAAGGAAATGCATGAATGTATACATCAGAGGGGCAGTACTTCATGTATGACTATTAGCCAGCACAGCTCTGGTATACAGTGGGAGATACAATGTTGTCTAGTAGATAAAAGGAGGCAATGTGTCCATCTGCTACGAATTGACTTGTAATAGATTTTGCTAGTTATTATAAAAAAAAAAATACAAAAAAAAAAGTTTTTGGGGTCACATAGGGTTTAAAATTAAAGCCGGCAAATAGAGATGAGCGAACTTACAGTAAATTCGATTCGTCACGAACTTCTCGGCTCGGCAGTTGATGACTTATCCTGCATAAATTAGTTCAGCTTTCAGGTGCTCCCGATGGCTGGAAAAGGTGGATACAGTCCTAGGAGACTCTTTCCTAGGACTATATCCACTTTTTCCAGCCCACCGGAGCACCTGAAAGCTGAACTAATTTATGCAGGATAAGTCATCAACTGCCGAGCCGAGAAGTTCGTGGCGAATCAAATTTACTGTAAGTTCGCTCATCTCTACCGGCAAACATTGAATCTGGCAATCATCCAAGAAAGTGGTCTGCAAACTGTGGCCCTCCAGATTTTGCAAAACTACAACTCCCAGCATGCCCAGACAGCCGTTGGCTGTCCGGGCATGCTAGGAGTTGCAATTTTGCAACATCTGGAGAGCCACTGTTTGGAGACCACTGACCTAAGAAGTAAAGGTTATTTAGTGTTCACAACTCATATTCAAATCTATGCATCTTCATAACTACAGACTACAAACAGATCTTGTGTAGTCTGATCCTGGGTTCGTGTTAGTCCTCTCCCTGAATTCCCCTAAATCTTTCTTAAATATGGCGCTGAGCCTAAATGACATAGTTTTCAGTGCAATTCTAAAAGTTGTGTTGATCAGTTTATTCTATATTGTCTCTTGAAGAGTACTTTTCATATCCCACAAAATGTTTTTATATGTTTACCCAGTACCTAATCCTTATCATGCCCACATAATTTATGTGTGTCTAGCACCTATTTTTTTCTCACAAATACCTTTGATGTACTGCTCACTTGGTTTGTCATTCTGCATGATTCATCTTCCTTAGTCTGCTGTGCTGTGCTGGGTCTCTTCATCCAATCACTGCAGGCTGCTCTGTAACCCCCTTCTTTTAAACAGTAGTGAGCACAGAGGAGTGCTAGTCCCGCCCTTACTTCCTGGACTTTGTCCCAGCCTGTGCTTCAGCTGAGACAAAGATGGGGGTGTAGCTGGACAGCATTATGTTCTGAATGGTGTGGGGACCCCTAGCTGTGTTTTTATTTTTATAAAAGCCATTATTTCTATAAAATAAAATTTTATATATTAGAAAGGTTAATGTTTTCCCAAGATGAACAACACATAAAAAGTTTTTGAATCTGACAGTGCCCATTTAAAGGAATGTATGATGAACTCTGCATCCTCTCTATATATAAAACTCAATGGGGGACCTTTATCAATGTTGGTGTATGGTAGTAAAGATTCTACCCGTTTGCTTGGTGTATTGTTTGCACAGTTGCTCAAAATTTACCAGAAAGGTTCACAGGACTTGATAAATTTTGCGCAATTATAGAAACCAGTGAGCTGCAGATATAGGTTTAAGCTTTGTGCTCTGGCATCTGACACTTTTGTACGTGTCCTATTAGGTGGCATAGGTTTGTGCAAAAAATAAAAGTAGGCTTTGTACAAAAATAATAAATACGTCTTCAGTGCAAAAAGTGTGGGGTACGGTGCTCCAAACAGTAGACAACTTTGAAAGATGATCTACCGAAAATTGCACGAAAAAATTGCTCAAAAAATGAATTTGCGCAAAAATTGAAGGGACATATAGAACATTAAAGTGGTGTAAAGCCAATGATAAATGTTAGAGATGAGCGAATTTTTGGAAAATTTGATTCAGCCAATTTGCTGGAAAAATTTGGTTTGGTCCGGAATTATTCGCGGCAAGTCTCTATTAAAAACAGCTATTTCTGGGCTACAAAGAGCCTCAATAGGGGTGTAGAATACTTTACCTTGTTGTAACATGGTTAATGAGTGTGCTGTGTTATTGAAATACTGTTATTCATATGACATGCTGATTACAGGCATCGCTATTAGAATCACTGCCGCAGAGCGTCTGGATGTGGAAGCATGGTCGGGAGACCATATGGTGTCACAATTGTAGAGATTAAAGAGATGTTTTTATTTAATTTTAATTTATTTACATTTCTTAAATCCTTTTTTGAGGACCCATTCTGGTGAGCATCGAGCTGGTGGTCTGCTGCAAGGCGAGCTACCTCCTGTCCCAGCCCTTGCCTCTCAGCCCACCCCCATGTTCTGAGTGTCCAATTGAAAAGGGCGGGACTGCAGTACTAGCAACTTGGACAGGAGCACCTTTTCTTAAAGGGGTACTCCGATGAAAACCTTTTTTCTTTTAAATCAACTGGTGGCAGAAAGTTAAACATATTTGTATATTACTTCTATTAAAAAATCTTAATCCTTCCTGTACTCATTAGCTGCTGAATACTACAGAGGAAATTATTTTCTTTTTGACATCACGAGCACAGTTCTCTCTGCTGACGTTATTTTAATAATAATACTTTATTTATTGTTGTCCTTAGTGGGATTTGAACCCAAGTCCCCAGCACTGCAAGGCAGCAGTGCTAACCACTGAGCCACCATGCTGCCCATAGCATACATCTGCTATGCATGGTTGCTAAAATGGACAGCAGAGAGCACTGTGCTCGTGATGTCATCAGAGTTCCAAAAAGAAAGGAATTTTCACTGTAGCATTCAGCAGCTAATAAGTACTGGAAGGATTAAGATTTTTTTAATAGAAGTAATTTAAAAATATTTTTAACTTTCTGCCACCAGTTGATTTAAAAGAAAAAAAGGTTTTCACCGGAATACCCCTTTAAAATCAAGCTGGCGGTCCTCCACGAGGCGAGCTACCACCTGTTCCAGCCCCTGCCTCTCAGCAACCCCCCCCCCCCCCCCCCCCCACTGTGAAACTGTGAATGTTTCATTTAATCAGTTATGGTTCAATGTTACCGCACCAACCTGTTTTATTGGATTCTTGTGGTAATTCCATAGGTAATATATGACGACGACCATAGGGCCTCGCAATTAAAAAGATTGAAGAGATTTATTTAAATTTAAGATTTTGATTAGATTCACAAGTTTAATGTCCCGGGTGCCCGAAGCGTTTACTTTGAGCTAATACTGTATGAATCACAGCAACTAAAAATAACCTTTTTCTAAAACATATATACTTTAATGATATGCTTTAAAATAAGAATAACTAAAGCAAAAAAATAATAAACTATAATTAGTGACCTATAGGTGAATAAATATGTCAAAAAAAGGGAGACACAGGTCCTATTGGTAAATGGGCAGCCCCCTATGAGAGAGACAATGCACCACAACCATCGATCACTACGGATATATCAGTGGTGCAATTAGATACATTCTCATATATATACAATGGTGCTACTCATTATTTAGGACCTCTCCCCACACCACGTGAGAAAAGTGATAAGATGAATGTTACAATTTGGTATCCGTTCCGACGCGTTTCCCCCCAACTTGTGGGGTTTCTCAAGGAACTAATGGGATACAATCAACAGTCATAAAAATCGTCTCTGGTGTTATAAGATTGTTTCTGATGCAGTAGGTGCCTGAATAAAAGAATACATAAACACACTATTTGCATCTCTTTCAAACCAGCTTAAAAACTGCTAAATATGTACATGAAAGAAATGAAAAAAAGGATATTTATAGAAACTCTCCCCAGGAGGGGTACATACCTAAACTTGATTGACACCACTCTCAAGGCAGATAACTTATGGACAGTATATTGTACTGCATCTCCAAAGAACAAGCACTAGATAAACAAGCAGCAGTACATGTCCGTCAGTTTTTAAACTACATTGCATTAACACAATACAGCAGGGGGGGGCATGGTATAAAAAAGTACCCAGTAGTGATACATACCTATCTTATGCCCGCCTTGTACCAACGATGGATACCTAGCGCCAAGATAAGCGCACTGTTTGATCACAGGCGGCATGTGTATGGCTCAGTACACTGCCATTATATATACAGGCCGGCATATATTTCCGGGGTAGCACCCATTCACTTCCGGTGTTTACCCGGCTGTGTAATACGCATGCGTGACTTCCCTGCTTCTGAAGGTTTATACTATGATGTGACTCCGATCAGGCGCAGGCGCACTCAGATAGCACAGAGATCGCAACAGTGTCTCCGTGTGTGCCTATTGCGCATGACCGGAGCCACTCGCGATCATGTGACCGTCATGTGATTTAAATGTTTACAAACAATATGGTAAAGAATGGACCAGGTCAGTCCACTCAATCCCATAGTGTACAATCAAGGTAAGTATGACCTACTGACCATCGGGGAGGTTTATATTACAAAGATGTAAATATATTATTATTACAAGGCAAGATGTAAATTTATTATTATTACAGGACACCTTAAATGGTAATTATTATGAAGGTCTGTGATTATGTCCGCAGATCTGGATGTACTTATGATCACCAAAGCCATTGTCCTTCCATATTACTTAACAAAAAGGAGGAGAAAGAGGTGGTTATAGAAAAAGAAGAAGAAGAGGAAGTTGTAAGAAAATAATGAAGATAATGATACTAACGCTTAGAGTAGCAGAGGAAAAGATCAAAAGATCAAACATTCTGGTAATATATTGAGATGATATAGCTACCCAGAGTACATCATACCTTCCTCTTAAATCTGTATCTGTTTCGGATCCCCATTAGTATTATCATTGCTCCCAGCCAAATCAGGTTTTATATGACTATATCTAGTTAACAGAGACATATGTAAAGTGGGCTCCAGAGCTTATATAGAGGAAATGAAAAAGATAGGAATAAACAAAAAAGAGGGGGAGACAGCGGTGCCCCCCTGAATCTAAATCCCCAACCCTCTGTCCCTACCTTTTGAGGGACCCACCTCCTTAACAGCGTGGCCTCAACCACGAGGACTTTCCCTCCCTTACCAAGTGATGGATCTATCCGGTTCACATCCTGCAGAAAGGAAAAATGGGACGAATGTCTTTGGCGATCCCATCCTCACAGATCTATAATCACAGCCTGTCACCAAATTATAGTTAGTCTTCATAATGTTCACCAAATAAGTATTAGCTCCTATATTGGAGACAAATAGATACCCTAAAACAAGGGGAGAGGAGAACAAGGCAATTTATCACATCTCCTAGTCTCCTGTAGCCTAAGCTAATCCTCCTTTTATCATCCAAAAAAGTGACACTGTAAATTATCCCTGTTCAATAAAGGGTGTGAATAAGAGGCTCTCATTTAAGCCATAAGGTCTCACTGTCTTAAGTCTGAAAATCCATTCGGACTCCTTCCTCAAAATCTTTCTATCCATATCCCCTCTCCTTATACTCGATCTGATGACCTCTATCACCTGAAATGTTAATACCCTAGGATCTCCATTGTGTTGTTCCCATACATGTTTGGCTATAGAGGTGTCATGTCTGTGTCGTATGTCACCTAGATGTTCACCCACCCTCCTTCGTATCTCACGGCTTGTTTTCCCCACATAACCTAATGGGCATGTACATCTACATAAATAGACCACTCCACTTGTTTTACAGTTTGCGAAGTCCCTGATCTTAAATTCTTCACCTGTATGATCGTTCTTAAAGGTTTTGGATTTGTCTATAAAAGGGCATGCTATACAGTTCCCTCCACATCTAAAAGTGCCTATAGGCTTTCTCGCCAACCAAGATCCTGATGTTTCTTCTCTTTCGAAGTGGCTATGGACCACAAAGTCCCTGATGGATCTTCCTCTTCGAAAAGTAATGGACGGATGGTCAGATAACACATCTTTCAAGTGAGGGTCAGTTTTTAGAATGCCCCAGTATCGACCCAAAATCCTTTTAACCTGTTCTGATCTTTCATCAAAAGTGCCTATCAGGCGGATCTGTTTGTTGTTATTGGGTGGTCTCTTTTTAGGAGTTAGAAGGTCTGTCCTATCACTCTTAAGTGCATGTTTAAAGGCTTTCCTAAGGACCCTATCGGGATACCCCCTTTCTTGAAACCTTCTTCTCAGGTCAGCCGACTGTCTAATAAAGTCCTCCCTATCTGAGCAATTGCGTCTCAGTCGTAAATACTGACCCTTGGGGATCCCGTGTTTCTGAGGGTTGGGGTGGTGACTCTCGTATCTTAATAAGTTATTGGTCGCCGTGGGTTTCCTATATATGCTCGTCCTAAGGCCCCCCCTTCCGTCTTTCTCAATTAGCACATCCAAAAACGGGAGGGATACAGAGCTGCTTTCTGATGTAAACCGCAGCCCGATAGGATTATGGTTGAGGGATGATACGAACTCCTTAAACAAAGCCTCCGTTCCTTTCCACAATATGAACACGTCGTCTATGTATCTTCCCCAATATAGAATTTTTGATGTATACTGGTTTTCCTCCTCTCCAAATACAATGTTATCCTCCCACCAACCCAGGGTCACATTTGCGTATGTGGGGGCACAAGGGCTCCCCATCGCTGTGCCCCTGAGTTGGTGGTAGATACGACGGTCAAATATGAAATAGTTATGTTGCAAAACAAATTGGAGGAGGGATAAAACAAAACGACTATGTTCTTAACAAGGGATACCTCGAGACCTTAAATAGTGTTCGGTGGCTTTTAGACCCCATTCGTGTGGTATACTACTATACAAGGCCTCAACATCTATTGATGCTAGTAGAACATCTGTTTCCACTGTTATCCCGTCAAGTTTTTGCAATAAGTCAGAGGTGTCCCTAATATAAGAGGGAAAGGCAGTTACAAACTCTCTCAGGATCCTGTCTACATATATGCCACAATTCTGTGTGATTGATGAGACACCTGATACAATAGGTCGTCCTTTTAGAGGATGAAGCCCCTTATGGACCTTTGGCAACGCGTAAAAGGTCGCTATTAGTGGTTTATTGGGGAGGAGGAAATTAAACTCATTCCTATCAATCAGTCTTTTATCTAAGGCATCAACAAGCACATTTTCCAGTTCCAATAAAAATTCATCAGTCGGATCGGAGGTAAGTACAGCATATCCATCCCTGTCCCGAAGAAGATCTAAACACATGGTCTTGTATTTGTCAATGGGTAAGATAACCAAATTTCCCCCTTTATCTGCCGGTTTTAACACAATACTTCTATCTTTTTCAAGTCTCCTCAGAGCCTGCATTTCCATATTATTGAAGTTGTTCTCAAAGTACATGTGTCTTGTATCTAGATGTTTAAGATCATCTTCAACCATTTTCTGGAAGATGTCGATTTCTGGAGAATCAGTGGGGGGAGGCATCCTCTCACTCTTCAATTTTAAAGATGTGAATGGGCCAATCCCCGACTCCTCTGGTCTCAGAGTATTTAGATCTGCCAGCATTCTGACATCTTCCAGGATAGGTCTTTCTATACCAAGGCCCATACTTTCTATTTCTTCCTGCTGAGAAAAGTGTTTGTGCCACCTAAGTTTGCGGACGAAAAGATGTAAATCCTTAACCCATGAAAATAATTTAAATCTCCCTACAGGTACATAAGACAGCCCTTTTTTCAGGATAGAAATTTCATCTACAGTCAATACCTTGTCTGACAGATTACCACAAAACCCAATATAACAAGGAGTCACATGGCGGCACAATGACAGAGTCTAGAGGTGGCACCAGCCCGATGAGACCATAGGGCCTCACAATTGAAAAGATTAAAGAAATGTTTTTACATTTAAATTGAAAATTTGAAATACATAAAAATTTTAAAAGTTTTATTTAATGTGCCAGCAGCATGAGGAGACCATATAGTGGCAGAATGACCACTCAGCCTGGAGGTGGCAACAGCCTGACAAGACCATAGGGCCTCACAATTGAAACAATTAAAGATATTTTTTTTTATTTAAATTGAAGATCTCAAATAGATGAACCTAAAAAGTTTAATTTAATGTGCCAGCAGCATGAGGAGACCACATGGCTGCACAATGACACAGCCTGAAGGTGGCAGCATCAGCATGAGGAGACCATATGTCGGCACAATGACAGAGCCTGGAGGTTGCAGCAGCATGAGGAAACCATATAGTGGCAGAATGATCCAGCCTGGAGGTGGCAACAGCCTGACCAGACCATAGTTTCATTTAATGTGCCAGCAGCATGAGGAGACACATGGCGGCACAATGACACAGCCTGGAGGTGGCAGCATCAGCATGAGGCGACCATATGGCAGCACAATGACAGCCTGGAGGTGGCAGCATCAATATGAGGAGATCATATGGCGGCACAATGAGAGAGCCTGGAGGTGGCAGCATCAATATGAGGAGACCATATGGCGGCACAATGACAGAGCCTGGAGGTTGCAGCAGCATGAGGAGACCATATAGTGGCAGAATGACCCAGCCTGGAGGTGGCAACAGCCTGACCAGACCATAGGGCCTCACAATTGAAAAGATTAAAGATATATATATATATATATTTTTTTTTTTTTATTTAAATTGAAGATTTCAAATAGATCAACCGAAAAAGTTTCATTTAATGTGCCAGCAGCATGAGGAGACCACATGGTGGCACAATGACAGCCTGGAGGTGGCAGCATCAGCATGAGGAGACCATATGGCGGCACGATGAGAGAGCCTGGAGGTGGCAGCATCAGTATGAGGAGACCATATGGTGGCACAATGACAGAGCCTGGAGGTTGCAGCAGCAGCATGAGGGCCATGCGAACTGAGGGTTGAGTCTGAGTAACCACTGACTGTTGACTGGGGGTGTCGGATGTCACTTGGGATGAAGTGGATGACCGAGTGAACCAATCAATCACGACTGCTGGGTTGCTGGTCGAGACACGACTACTAGCGGACACCGGGAGCTCAGACCTCTTGCTGCGATTCCTGCTGCCAAATGCCCCTACTCTGCTGTGACCTCTGCCTGCGCCTGATGAATTTATGCCTCTGCCACTCCTATGTGCACGTCCTGGTACTTTCCGGCCTGACATACTTATACACCAGCTGAGTGCATATATGTTACACTTATGGGAGGAGGACAATACGCTCCATTATGCTTAAAACTGTATTTGGCTATAAAAGCAGGCGTGTAGTTTTGGCTGGCCTTTTAGAGTAACTAGGCCCGTATGACTTTAACAGGAAAAAAAAATTGTACACCTTGTAGGTGTACGTGCAGTTTACACTTATGAGAGGAGGACTATACGCTCTGCAACAAACTGTATAAGGCTACAAAAACAAGTGTGTAGCTTTGGCTAGCCTTTCACAGTAACTAGGCAAAAATTATTATAGTACAGTACATTATTATTATGCACTAACAGCAGGTGAGAATAGCTTTTAGTGCTCACCCTAACTGGCCCCTGTTAGCTTTAGAGTTGTAGCACAGAGACCCTGTGTAGTACAGCCCAGTACAGTATTATTATGCACTAATAGCAGACAATGGCTTTTAGTGCTCACCCTAACTGACCCATGTTAGCTTTAGAGTTGTAGTACACACTAGTGCGGTAGCACAGAGACCCTGTGTAGTACAGCCCAGTACAGTATTATTATGCACTAATAGCAGACAATGGCTTTTAGTGCTCAGCCTAACTGGCCCCTATAAGCTTTAGAGTTGTAGTAAACCCCACTGCAGAAGTACAGAGTCGCTGTGTAGTACACCAAAGAGTGTACTTTCTCTCACTCTCTCTCTCTCCCTTCCCTGTCAGTGCTTTTCTGCAGTGATTTGGGCTTGTGGTAAATCGCTGCTGTAAAGCTGTTTTTCTGTGCAACACACACTGCTCTATCTCTCTGCAATAAAACGCTCTCTCTGAAATACAATGCTGAAATGGCTGGCCGCAAGATGGCTGCTGATTATATAGGGCTCTGACATCACAGGGCTGGCTGGTTGCTGATAGGCTGCATGTGATTCAGGGTCAACCCGCCTTCCCAGAGTTCCCCTCCCCATGTCCTCATGTGTGGATCCGCCATTTTAGATGCCCTGGAGCCTGGACCGCACTAAATAGAATTTAATGAAGCGATTTGTTTCATCGAATCACAGCGGTATTCAGATTTGTTGCGAAGCGAATTTTTCCTGAAATTGGTAACTAATTCGGATTTACCAGATTCGATTCGCTCATCCCTAATACATGTCCTCCAATGTGTGTATGTATCTGTTTATATATGTGTGTATCTGTGTATATATATATATATGTATATGTGTGTATATATGTATATATATTCAGTGAGCCCCTGACCTATGATGGCCCCAACATACGATCATTTCAACATACGATGGCCTCTCAGAGGCCATCGCATGTTGAAGGCAGCATCAACATACAATGCTTTTGTATTTCGGGCCATCGTATAAACGGCTATCCGGCAGTGCAGACTGCTTCAGCTGCCACCGGATAACCGTTTACGGTGCCCCGTGAGCTCCGGTGACGATCACTTACCTGTCCCCGAGGCTCCGGCGTGTCCTCTTCGGGATCCCCTGCATCGCCCGCGCTCTCCATCATCGTCATCACATCGCTGCGCACGCCGTCCCGTCATCCAATAGGAGCGGCGTGCATAGCGAGGTGATGGCGGCGACAGAGAGCGAGGATGCCGGGGATGCAGAGGCCTTGCCGGAGCGTCGGGGACACCCCTGGGTCGCGGCGACAGCGATGGAAGGCGACATCCAGGGCAGCAGTGACGAGCGGTGACGGTCCGGCGCGGCGGGGACAGGTGAGTATAACCTCCAATACCAGTGGTCTTCAACCTGTGGACCTCCAGGTGTAGTTTTGCAACATCTGGAGGTCCGCAGGTTGTAGACCACTGTCCTATACTTTACATTGCACGGATCCCTCAACATACGATGGTTTCAACAAATGATGGTCCATTTGGAATGGATTACCATCGTATATTGAGGGACCACTGTATATATATATATATATATATATATATATATATATATATATATATATATATATATATATATACATATACACATGTTCCAGCATCACTTCCAAACAGCTCAAAATATTAACATGAAAATTGGCACACATGTTACTTATATGTCAACAACAAACATAGGATAGGTAATTTAACCCTTACCCACCCCCTTTTGCGAGAGTCAGGGTTTTTGTTTAAAGTCCCATACAAGTCTATGGGAAATATGTTTCTGCATAACTTCCAAACGGCTGGAGATAAATCGATAATACTTGGTCACCCGTTACTTATATGTCCACTAAAAATATAGGATAGTTAATTTAACCCTAACCTACCCTCATTTGTGTCCTCGGGATTTTCGTTTAAAGTCCTATGCAAATCTAAGGGAAATATATGAGGAGGGGATTTGTGGTGGGTATAGAAGGAGGGGATATGAGGACAAACATTTTCTCCTTTGTTGCTTTTTCTCCCCCACAAGGATTAGGTAGGAAAAACCGGGCAGCGCCGGGTACTCGGCTAGTAATACAATAAAACGTAATATTATCCATTGGTAGTAAAGGTATCTGTCAAAAAATGCTAAAATGCATCAAAAAAAAGGCACCATGATTTCAGCTCACCTCTCGACATCTACCTCGGTAAGGAGAGGGCTTGATTTCCAGCTTGAACACAGCTTGCAAAATGGGGAGGATGTTCAACCCATTATAATTTTCAAAAGATAGCCTCAAACTTTCCATAATATTATGCAGTACAGTACAGCACTTGGCACTGGGTTCAGACCCTACACATTTCTGACCTAAACATCACGTTCTTCCTCATGGGTGTCCCATGAAATAAAGAACCAGGCTTTATGGTTGTTCAATTGCCAGATGATAAAACACACCTCCTGGCCTCGAAGACAATAGCCCTGATTTACTAAGAGTGTTGTGTAGGTTTCTTTGTGGGTTTTAATTCCCTACACGGTATTTACTAAGGTTTCCCTACATTTTCCACTTTCCCTACATTTTGCTGTTTTTTACACATGCTCTGATCTGTAGGGTTTTCCTCAGCTCAAATCCACCACATTTTATGTGGAAACCTTAGTAAATATGTTGGGTTTTTGTGAAAATGTCGGAAACACCCCCCCTTTCGATGACCATGCCCCTTTCCCGGTGACTACGCCCCATTTTCGGGTTTGTTAGCAAAATGGAGTGTTAGTCTAGGTTTTTTTCAATTCTGGCGCACATTCTGGCACAGACAGAATTTCTGGCGCAATGCAACAGAATCTGGTGCACAACCCAACAAAACATGTCGGGTTTCCAATAATAAATGAGGGCCAATGTGACAGACCAATAAGTTAATAAGTTAGACAGAGAATAAGTTAGTATTCAGACATGGTTATAACTGGTTTTCAAACGCCACCTAAATTAGCAATATAGTTATATAAAACGTGATCAGAATAAAGACAAAACAACAACAACAGTAAGAATATGTGTGAAAATGACAAAGAAAAGCTGGAAATAACATTTTTACTAGCTTTTATGACTACGGTTGCACTCCAGTTTGGGACCACTGCTGTAGAGGGAAATTATAAAATTCTGTCTGCCTGCTGCCACCACTAGAGGGAGCCTGCTGCATACTGTTTTATTATTGATCGATAAACAGAATACAGTTAACCCCTTGTTATGGCTGTAAGCAGTATAATTTTTATTGTTTAACTCTCAAGCCTATGAAAAGAATTTAGACCTCTGCGTGGATCTATCATATTTGAATTTTTAAAACAATACAGTGGTCCCTCAAGTTACAATATTAATTGGTTCCAGGATGACCATTGTATGTTGAAACCATTTTATGTTGAGACCATAACTCTATGGAAACCTGGTAATTGGTTCTGAAGCCACCAAAATGTCATCCAAAAATAGGAAAAAGTGAGGACTAAAGAATAATAAGTAGATAACTAATACAGATAAAACAATCCTTTCATATAAAAGTAAGAAAGAGCTGCTGGGAGCTGTAAATCACTGTCTGTGTCAGTGTTTCCCAACCAGGGTGCCTCCAGCTGTTGCAAAACTACAACTCCCAGCATGCCCGGACAGCCGTTAGCTGTCCGGGCATGCTGGGATTTGTAATTTTGCAACAGCTGGAGGCTACCTGGTTGGGAATCAATGGTTTATGTAGAGGACAGGAACTTCAGGGTCCTATACAGTACACGCAGTGTCCCTAATGGAGCCGCCCTTACTTGGTGTCCAAAGGAGCAGCTAACCCTGGCACAGGTAAGGAGTAGTACATAACTTGTAGTTCCTCCCTGTACTGTAGGGGGCGCTACCAGACAGCCAGTCAGTGCATACACTTCAGTAATACAGGTGATTTACCAGTAAAATGCCCATTCTGATTGGTCAGTTCTTCCAGCCATTGACCTGTCTATCACAGATCTGAACTGTCTGGACATTGTATGTTGAGTCTGGTTTCAAGTTACAATGGTCCAGAAATAAACATTGTATGTTGAAACTATTGTATGTTGAGGCCATTGTAAGTTGAGGCATCATTGTATGTTTTTCACCACAGCTGGACTTTCACTTATCGTTGTTTGCGCAGTAATAATCATAACTTTTATGACTCCAGTAGCTAAAAGGTTAATGGTTCACTGTCGGTATGGATATTACACGTGGAGTCAGTCTATAAAATTAACCCGTTCTTGTCTCTTGCAGCATGATGTCTCGCAGGTGCTGCTGAAAGGCACCCTGGACAGCGTGGTAGAGGAGTGCGTCAGCTTCGTGGGAGTGGATATAAACATCTGCTCCGAAACCCTGTTGAGGTAAACACAGCCTTATACTTTGCTTTACCATTACAGCCCCATTGACCTCCTCCGCATGAGAAGAGTATTACACATATCTGCCCCAGTTGCTGCCACCTGCTCCGGGAACCCTGGTATTGAGCTCGCACAATGATGCACATTGTGTACTGCAGGCTGTCAGTGTGGTGATGTTTGTCTTTCTGCAATGTACATAGTCTTAAGTAAGCACACTCACACCGCCTACCTACTGAGCCTTTGTTAAGGTTACTCAATGAATCCACATTTCTCTTGGGCCTATTTACTATGCACAAAGCAAAAGTGCTTTACTGTACAGCCTTACACTGTGACAATGAGGAGCCTAGAAAAGAAAGAGATCTATCTATCGATCTATCTATCTCATATCTATCTATCTATCTCCTATCTATCTATCTATCTCATATCTATCTATGTCATATCTATCTATCTCCTATCTATCTATCTATCTCATATCTATCTATCTATCTCATATCTATCTATCTCATATCTATCTATCTATCTATCTCATATCTATCTATCTCATATCTATCTATCTATCTCATATCTATCTGTCTCCTATCTATCTATCTCATATCTATCTATCTCATATCTATATATCTCATATATATCTCATATCTATCTATCTCATATCTATTTATCTATATATCTCATATCTATCTATCTCATATCTATCTATATACCTCATATCTATCTATCTCATATCTAAAGAGGCAAAGAGTAAGTGGTGCATGCAGCAAAATGTCCAAGTTCAGGGGCCAAATGCAGATCCAAAAAGGTTAGGTAGCCGCAGCTCTGAAGTAGATGAAAAAGTCTAGCTTTTATTTCATTCCAAACGCAAAAAAACAATGCAACGTTTCAGCTGCATGTGCAGTTGAAACGTTGCATTGTTTTTTTGCATTTGAAATGGGATAAAAGGTAAAAAAAAAAAATGATTTACTTGATGCAGCGGCTACCTAACCACCTTGTATATGTATGTATCAATTTTTCTCTGATCTATCTACTTATGTAACCTGTATCTATCTGTCGATCTATCTATCTCATATCTATCTATCTATCTATCTATATACTTATGTAACCTTTATCTATCTATTTATCATCTATCTCATATGTCTTTTTAATAATCTATACTCTTTGTGGGTAGCAGCTTTTCTTCTAATATTTTTTTCCCCTGCTCTTTTTAGGCATATAGCCGGATTAAATTCTGTTAGGGCCAAAAATGTAATTGAATGGAGAGAGAAGAATGGACCTTTTCTAAACAGAGAGCAGCTCAAGTGTGTCAAAGGGTTGGGTCCCAAGACCTTCCAGCAATGTGCTGGTTTCATAAGAATCAATCAGGAGTACGTCAGGAACTTGTTGAGGTAGGTTTCCATGTCCCCAGAGTGTAGAGCATTTAACAGTGCTCCAGCTATCTCCACAATAAAAATAGTGAATGACATACACAAAGAGGCATACGTACTCCAGTTAATTTCTAAAAGTGTACAAATGTATTGTCTTCCTTATATTATTCCAAATACATTAATGGAGTATTCTGAGATTCTTTTATTTAATTTGACTGTGCTACAGGGGCTAGCAAGTTAGTGTAGTTCATAATATAGTGTCTGTACCTGTGTTTGATGGCTGGCCTCACAATTCTTATGTGAACTTTGCCACAGATGTTCATTGTTAGCAGCATACAAAATGAGTGTTGCTTCAGCTTTTCCAAGGTTGCAGTGCGGCTCGAGACATTACATCACTAGTCAGGTGTTGAAAGGGAGCCTGTCTGCTTCAATGGGTGGAGTAACCGCTGGGTGGGAGGGAGATCATTCTTCACAAGGCTGCAGGGACTTGTCCCAGGTGTGCTTCAATGGGTAGGGTGACTGATGTTTGGGAGGGAGAAAAGTAAACTCACAATTAAAAACAAGGGATCCTGGGACTTGTAGTTGGAGGGAAGGAACTCCAACAGGAAATAGCCATTTCACAAAAAGAAAGCAGCAGCATTATGGTGGACTCACAGCACAACCATATAGCCCCAAGACAAGCACGGGTCCTTCCTAAGCATGTCCATTACTGTCTGGCCAGGTAAGTACTATAGTCACCTTATGGTGGATAACCCCTTTAACTCTAAGTAATGCAGCCTTTCCAGCCTGTCTATAGTTTTACCATGGGGTTAATGTGCTGGTTGTGTTTCCAAATAAACCAATTGCATTTTGTATATTTTATAGGAGTTATATAACCTTAAAAAGAAAGTTGAAACTCCGCTCATAAATTCCTGCACACTACGGAATTTCAACAGAATCTTGGAATATTCCAGTAGATAGATAGATATATATGTTTTAGCTATCAGTTCTCCTTAAGTTTGCCAGCTACTTATTAGAAGTACATTTATTTAGGAATTTTATGCTTTTGCATATTTGAAAGTAAAGTGATGGTTATACAGTCTGGTGATATAATCATATGGGGCAATAAATCCAGACGGTTTGGTGAAGTCAGACATTAAATCATGGAACAATTGCTTTTTTTAGGGACCAATCAGAAAGCCAAGGTTCAGATGTGAAGGTTACCCAAGCCACAGTATCCAAACAAGGCAAGAAGACAGCAAAATCTGCGCCTGGAGCTGCTGCCAAGCCAAACCCATTGGATCAAACATGCATTCATCCCGAGTCGTACAACATAGCAGTGAGGTAAGTCGAGTCACATTAAGGTATGGCCGTTCACCACATAGCCAACTGAGTTTCAGCTTCTGAAAATGTTTTCTACTCTTTACTTCTCTGCAGTTTTCATTTTCCAAAAGTATAAATTCAGGAGCCTGACATATCTGATGCCTTAAACAGTAAAACATTACATTATACTGGAAATGATTTCCACCTTATAAATGTGATGTATATTGGTAAAACAGAGATGTGACATAAGTCTCAGAGCTGCAATGCAAAATGTCTTTCTGAAGGCCTTTGAAATTCTTGATATTGAGACGTATTACGGCTTTAGGAACATGTATGGAATATATATAGTGATGGCAAAAAAAGTAATAACAAAGAGAAAAGTTGAGGAGAAAAATAAGAAACTGTTTTCCTAATTGTATCTGCCCTAAAATATATGAGTTTCCCCATATTGGAAACAGTATAGACCAGTGTTTCCCAAATGCGGTCCTCCAGCACCCCCAACAGGTCATGTTTTCTGGATTTCCTTAGTCTTTCACAGGTGATATACCTATGGTGATGCCCGATTCACTGACCAGAATTATTTCACCTGTGAAAGACTAAGGAAATCCAGAAAACACGACCTGTTGGGGGTGCTTGGGGATCACGTTTGGGAAACACTGGTATAGATGTATCTAGCGCCTTTCAAAATTGTTCAACCACCTTTATTGCGTTCCAGTATAAATGACTGATCGATGCCAGTCCCATCTCTGAGACCTTCACCTGTCTCAAAGTTGAGGGCACAGCGGCCTTTCCAGCTTGATCGCAACCACCAGAGGTGATCAGAAAGCTGAAGAGAGTTGTGCAGTTTGTGTAACTCCCGTTAGAGTTGTGAAAGCAGTGTAGGTAGCACCTCAAGCTATTCTGTTTACAGAACTACGGAGAGTAAAAAAATGTAATATAAATATATATATATATACTAATGACAATGAAATAAAATCTATGTTTTAAAGGGTACTCAAGCTCTTAAAAACATCTTTTCAGACCCCCCCCAATTAACCACCATCTAAAATGCGTGGAGCGCATGCCAACCCCACCGCTCCATGCACAGGGAGAGCAGAGGCCCAGTTCTGGAGATTGGAAGGGGTCTGAGTGGTCAGACCACTACCCCGCTCGCCACACCCCCAAAGCACGATCAGACAATCATCTGTAGATGGTACTGGAATACTCCTTTAATTTTGAGTACCAAACAGAAGATATTTATTTGCCCTTAGGCCAATTAGTTAATTGTATGATACCAGATTAAGCCAATAGACAAGAGTGGGGTAGGGAAATGAAGAGAGAGTTTCCCTCTGACCATAGGGAATCCCTGGGACAGTTTTTCTTAGTTCCCTGGAACCAGATACATGGTCAGATCACTTTTTCAACACATCACAACCACATGCAGATAGTTAGAACACAGCTCCCCATTGGACATGTTCCAAGTATATGGATGAGACTAGCAGTACTCCACCCCAGTCTTTAAAATCCAACATGAAGCCCTATCCCCTTTCCCTGCGTCTTTACATAAAGTATAAGCAGTTTGTTTCTATACATCATTTTACACCTTTCTCCATGTAGTTCAGATGTCTATTATTTTATATAACTGCTATATTACCTTTTAATTAGAGACCCTGTGATGCCTTGTTGCTCACTTTCTTCTGGTGTCTCATTGTGTCTTTTTTTATCTGTATGATGATAGCTCATACATATTTTACACCACATAACAGCATATAATGATTTTTGTTTTGTTTTGCAAGAGCTAGTGTTGCAGCACCATTAATCTTGGGGTATTGGAACAGAATGTAATGGGGTATCACGTTGCTTTAGTGTAACACACGATACTATTTGCTCTCGAGTCATGTTACTTGAGCATGGTTTAGCTGTGTAGAGAATAACCACACGAGGCTGTCGACTGTTAACCCTTCAGATGCCCCTGTCTTTTACGTGTATGGGCACTTATAGGTGCTAATGATGAGGTAAGACTTATAGGACACCATATTATTTAATTTCATGATAGTGATGATCCCTTTACTGCATGAAGTATTTTCACTACAACAATTAACATTTCTATGTACAGTACATATTTATAAGGATTTATTACAGATTTACATTCTGCATGTTCCTGGACTCTTAATCCTCTTAAAGGCACAGGCTCTCCTTGAGTTTGCTTTGTCCATTATCCTAAAATGTGCTAAACCCTATTAAAGTGATATCTATATCTGGTCCTGGTTCCTTTTCAGAGGTCCATGGACCATCTCTTCTACCTTATACTTCACTGTTTTGTGACAACAATCCTTGAAAGTCAGAGCAACACTGATATCTTTCTCAACTGGTTATAAGATCTGGGAATCTTACTCTATCACCTCCATATGTTCTTATAGTGCGACATCTCTTTCATGGATACCTTTATACCTTGTTATGGGCCTAGCTTCTTTATTTGTCTCAAGAATCCCTCTGTTCTGCCTCTCCCTCATTCTGACATCCACTGCTGAGAAAGGGGCATGTCCCAAGCAAGCACTGAGCCCGTTCTCACTCACCAAGCATTCACTTCCTTCCTGAGTCTGCTGTGCTGATCTGTGCTGCATCTCTGATAACTGCAGGCTGCTCTGTAACCCCCTCTCTCTTTTAGAGAGGAGTCTGATAGGTCTGATAGTCAGGACAGGAGTGAGCACGGAGGAGTGCTTGTCCCACCCTCACTTCCTGGACTTTGTCCGAGCCTGTGCTTCAGCTGGGACAAAGATGATGCTGCAGCCGGACAGAATTATGTTCTGGATGGTATAAGAACCCCTAGTGGTCTTTTTTTTTTTTTTTTTATAAGCCATGATTTCATGCCCTTACCAATTTTTTTGTTATAACCTTTTAACGAGTTTTACCATAACATAAAAAATGATGTAAAACAAAACAATGGTGGAATTGCTTTTTTATTGTTGCATACAAAACATTTTTGTAAATTAAATGCCACCATATATTTACATGAATAATGGTGCCTAAAAATTCTATACGGCTTGTACAGGAGAAAACAAGAGAATTCTTGGGCTGATGGGAGATGAGCTGCCAACTGTGATGCAAGTTAAGGCTATGTTCACACCTTAGAATTTCCTGTTGAATTCAATGGGATTCTGTTGCGCTGTGCACATGACGCAATTTCCGTGCCAAATGTTTCCGGCATGGAAATCCTGAATCTATGTCCACAGAAAGAATGAACCTGTTCATTCTTTCCACGGACTCCATGCAGAATGCATAACCGTCTGAGACTGCGCATTTCCGCAGTCTCTGGAATGTCGGCACAGAGACATTCTGAAATGTGAACATAGCCTAACAGTTGTGCAAAAGATCTGGCAAAAAAAACAACAACCTTTTTTTATATATCAACTGGAAAGTTTTTTTCCTGGATAACCCCTTTAAAACCCTGTTAAAGGGGTACTCCAGTGGAAAAAAAAAGTTTTCAAATGAACTGTTGCCATAAAGTTAAACAGATTTGTAAATTACTTCTATTTAAAAATCTTAATCCTTCCAGTATTCATCAGCTGCTGTATGCGCCATAGGAAGTTGTGTAATTTGACCGTATCAGGAACTGTCCAGGGCAGGATAGGTTTGCTATGGGGATTTGCTCCTGCTCTGGACAGTTCCTGACACGGACAGAGGTGTCAGCAGCGAGCACTGTGGTCAGACTGGAAAAAACTACAGAACTTCCTCTGGAGCATACAGCAGCTGATAAGTACTGGAAGGATTAAGATTTTTAAATTTACAAATCTGTTTAACTTTCTGGCAACAGTTCATTTGAAAACCTTTTAAGGGGTACTCCCGTGGAAAATTTTTTTTTTTTAAATCAACTGGTGCCAGAAAGTTAAACAGATTTGTAAATTACTTCTATTAAAAAATCTTAAAGAGAAATCCCAAAAATAAATGCATTTCCTCTGATGTCATGACCACAGTGCTCTCTGCTGACCTCTGCTGTCCATTTTCGGAACTGTCCAGAGCAGAGGAAAATCCCCATAGCAAACATATGTTGCTCTGGACATTTCCTAAAATGGACAGCAGAGGTCAGCAGAGAGAACTGTGGTTATGACATCAGAGGAAATGCATTTCTTTTTTGGATTTCTCTTTAGTATTCGGCCCCTAAAAAGTACTGAAAGGATTAAGATTTTTTAATAGAAGTGATTTACAAATCTGTTTAACTTTCTGGCACCAGTTGATTTAAAAAAGAAAAAAAAAAGTTTTCCATGGGAGTACCCCTTTAACAGGGTTTTCCAAGATTAGAAGAAATGTAAATCTCCCTCCAATAGCACCTATCTCTAGCACGAGGCCCAGTGCCATAGAATCACGTTATACTGGGTCTCACGCTGGGGACAGATGCCGTGGAGACAGAGCGAGAAGCTTCATCTCCTATTTCATAGCTACATACTGCCAGGAAAACCGATTGCAAGATTGGTCCCACCGCTCTTTTACTATAAGGATGAGTTTACATGTCAGTGGAATCATAGTTTTAGAGATTTGATCTCACCCTAATGCAGTGGTCTCAGACTGTGGCCCTCCAGATGTTGAAAAACGGCTGTCCGGGCATGCTGGGAGTTGAAGTTTTGCAACATCTGGAGGGCTACAGCTTGAGACCACTGCCCTAATGTTACCATAGTACTTACTATATTGAAGGAGTAGTGCAGTGAAAAACAACTTATTCCCTATCTAAAGGATAGGGGATAAGTTATAAATCGCGGGGGTCCGACCTCTGGGACCCCCGCAATCTCCTATACATGGCACCTGCAGTCTGCCGGTAGCAGCCGTTCAGACCCCCAGGAAGTCGTGGCGGACATGCCCCTTCCATGTATCTCTATGGACTATATGGAGGGGGCGTGTCAGTTGCTGCTTCGTGCGGGGGTCGGCACGCCCCCTTGCAGCAGACTGCAGGGGTCCCATTCAGGGGTCTGATCGTTGGGATCCTTTGGATAGCGGATAAGTTATCTTTCACTACAAAACTCCTTTAATGTTGTTCACCGGTAAAAATAATTTTTCTGCGTTTCATAACTCGCTCACCTTGAAGTTCTCTCAATTCATCATTGGAACTTTCTTCTTAGCAATGACTTTTATAAATAGAGCCGATCAATACAATGCATTATCACCAAGGCATCGCATCGTGTATTGATCGCTCCCATGTCTTCAGCTTTATCCCGGGCATCCTCCAGCCGCGTTCGAGCAGAGACCGGATATTAAATATCCATCCAGATTAAGTCCTTCAAAGTCTAGAAACGCGCACGCTTTGGCAACCTCACATCCTGTTCTAAATAGGACAGTTCTGTTGCTAGTCTTGTGCAATTGATAGCTCAGTATTCCGTTGCTTTTCCCCTGTTTAGATTATGACCCCGTTTGAAGGGGGATAATCGCTGTAAGTCATCGCGTAAAAAAGAAAAACCAGATTGGGTGTTCAAAAGCTTTACCCAGTGTTTTCTTTCTTTCTTATGATGTGTAAAGCAACTACAAGGACCTTTTATTCACGTGTTCCTGGAGGTGACCGGATTAGCAGCCTTCCGGTAATTTGGTTACACCACCTAAATCTCCCCGTGTATGTGACTCAAAGATGATCTTACAAATTTTACATTCTCATTTTTCATCATCTTCAGTTGTGGTCAGCCAAGAGAGTCATCTTTCGTAATACTTGCAATAAAAAGTATGACTTGCCATGAAATCATTTCTGTTCACATATGTTTTCGCTTGATGTTCAAGGGGACATAATGTTATAGAATTTGGTACATAACTTTGTTACTTACTCCTTGTTGGGCGTGTTTAGTGCAAGATCAAGGTCTCCGGAGGCCCCTGTTTGCAGTATTTTTGGAAGGTGGTAAATAGAGCGTAAGGGCGCATTCACATCACTTTTTCCAATGCTGTTTTGTATACAATTTTGTATTTGAAAACCGTATACAGTACAACCGTATTGCTTGCTGTGCCCTTTGACTTTCCATACAAAATGTACACAAAAAGATGTATCCGTTTGTGTAAGTTTTTGTACTTTTGCCTTTTTCTCATTTTTTTTCCCGTGCACAAAACCATGATCAATCACAGGCTTGTTCCCAATTCTTTCCTGTTTTTGGGTCTGCAATGGTTTACAAAAAAGGTATATCACCCGTATAAGGTTTTTATAACATTGTAGTTAGGGGATGTAGTGATACTGGTATCGGTACTGGACATTTGCGCAAGTATGTGTACTCGTGCAAGTATCCCTGATACCTAATCCAATACCTGCTGGTGGGACCCCCCGCTGGCAGGTATCACGGAGGTGCTCTGCGCACTCTACCTATGCAGCGCATTCAGCAGCTGAGCGCGCGTCATAGCCAGGACCTGTGGCTAATGCCGAACATCACCGATCGCTGTGATGCCAGGCAGTAACCCAGTGATCGCGGCATCTAAAAGTCCTGAAATGAACTGCCGGTTAGCTCAGGGATGCTGATCGGGATCACTGTGGTGAAATCGTGGTGTCATGATCAGCTGAGAGGACGGTCAGAGATCACTTACTGTGCTCTGTGCCGTCCGATTCTATACTGCAGGCAGTGAAGGAGCGCCGATATCACTGATCAGTGCCATGCTATGGCATAGCATTGATTAGTGTGTAATAGTCCCCTATGGAGAAGGAAAAAAAAGTGTAAAAAAAAAAATTATCATGTGAATTAACCCCTTCCATAATAAAAGTTTGAATCACCAACCCTTTTCAAAAAGTTTAAATAAAAAAATTATATTAAAAAGCCCTTCCACTAGTAAAAAAAAAAAAAAATAAATAAAAAAAAAAAAAAACACCCACTTTTCTCATTAAAAATTTACATTGAAAAAAAAAAGTATCAGCGAGTACTTAAAAAAAAAAAAAGTATTGGTACTCGTACTTGGTCTTAAAAAAATGGAATTGGGACATCCCTGATTGTAGTCAATGAAAACTGCACTGAGCATACAGTTTTTTTTTTGTATAGCGTTTTGGGGGGAAAATTTTTTTTTAAACTGTATCGCAAAATCGTGATGTGAATGTAGCCTAATACTTATTTGCTGTGGCTCAATATTATTCCTAAATAATACCAATTTACTAGACTAAATAACGGTACCAGATAGTTATTACATAAAACAGCCATGAAAGGTGTGTGTGTGTGTGTGTATAAATATACCGTATATATATATTTGCTATACAGCAGTGAGGGGTATAGGTTGGATAGTGCCCTGTATAGTACTTTCTACTAAAAACCTACAAATAATCCAGTATACAGGACACAAATAGTTATACCAGACAGTGCCCAAATAAAATGTATGTACCGTATATGCCGGCGTATAAGACAACCCCCAAATTTTACAGTTAAAATATAGAATTTGGGATATACTCGCCATATAAGACTACCCCTCCTACCGCGATGTACGGTACCTTGTAGTTCCCCCCACATTAGGTAGGCATCATGTTCCCCCCACATTAGGTAGGCAGTATAGTTCCCCCACAATAGTAGGCAGCTCCCCCACAATAGGTCGGGAGTTCCCCCACATTAGGTCAGCAGTTACCCCACATTAGTAGGCAGCTCCCCCACATTAGTAGCAGCTCCCCCACATTAGTAGGCGGCTCCCCCACATTTGTAGGCAGCTCCCCCCACATTTGTAGGCAGCTCCCCCAACAATAGTAGGCAGCTCCCCCCACATTTGTAGGCAGCTCCCCCCACATTTGTAGGCAGCTCCCCCCACATTTGTAGGCAGCTCCCCCCACATTAGGTCAGCAGTTCCCCCACAATATTAGGCAGCTCCCCCCACATTAGATTGGCAGCTCCCCCCAACAGACATACAGCATCCAGCCATATACAGTGTATGGCTGCAGGCTGTATGTCTGTACTGGTCTGCCCCAACAGTGTTCCGATCACCGCTCCTCCGGCCTGGGTCACCATCTACTGCTATGGCCTATGGACCATAGCAGTAGGTGCCGGGACCGGAGAGCGGTGACCGGATCACTTAAGATAGCACGGCCGGTCACTCACCAGGCCCCGGTGGGCACGTGTCCTCCTGCAGTCCTCCTGGTCCTGCGCTCCTCTGCCTCTATGGTTGTAGGCACGTGACGTCACTGACGTCCCGTGCGTACAACCATAGAGACGGAGGACCAAACCGCAGGAGGACCGAAGGAGGATCGCAGGAGGACACGCGCCGACCGGGGAATAGTAAGTGACCGGCGGACATCCTTATGTCCCGAAAAGATTTTTCGGGACACAGGGATGTCCGGCATAGGAATACCTATGATTATCTGCCCGGTCCGGCTCCCGTGTGTGGCTGCAGGCGGGGGCCGGCCAGAGCAAGTAAAAACTAATACTGTATACTAAAAACCAGGGGGCCTCCAGCTGTTGTAAAACTACAACTCCCAGCATGCCCGGACAGCCTTTGCCGTGCTGGGAGTTGTAGTTTCACAACAGCTGGAGGCACCCTGGTTTTTAGTATACAGTATTAGTTTTTATTTGCTCTGGCCGGCCCCCGCCTGCAGCCACACATGGGAGCCGGCCTGGGCAGATAATCAGAAGTTTTCCTATCCCGAACCTCAATACCCGGCGTATAAGACGACCCCCGACTTTTCAGAAGAAAATTCGGGGTTAAAAAGTCGTCTTATACGCTGGGATATACGGTAACACATAGATAAAATACTGCCAGACTCTGGCTTCAATAACATTGCTAGTAAACATGGAAAAGAACTTGCCTTGTCGTAGGTTCAGTCATCAAGTGTGAGATGGGGGTGCAAGTTTTTGACACTATTCAGTGCCAAAAGTAACTTGATTTTTGCATCTAAATTGATTCCTAAATATGACCACTATGACAAGTGAGCACAGAGAAAGGATGATCCCCAAATGGTGGGCCATGCCAATTTTAGCAGATAATGGAACTAATTTATGATTGAGCTGAAACAACTCTCTTTAGATTGTCTTCTCATGTGTGGTTCTGCTTCTTTCCCTCTTGTATCAGTGATTCCTAGAGTAGCCAAAAAATTGCAGTTACTACTTTTATACATTTTCTATACAGTGATCTATGAGAGAGTTTTGATGACTGTCACATATCTTTCTCGGTTTGCTCCTCTATCATGTCTCGTACATTCCTAGATGACTTTATACACATCTACTGAGCTTGTGCATTACAGGTTTATTTTTCTATTACAGATTTCTGACACTTGTCGGTGGAAGTTCTGGTGATATAGGGAATGAAAAAATACAGAAGCAGATTAATGGATACATCCAACAACATGGAATTGATAAAGTAGCTGAAAAAGTTAAAACAACAGTACTAACCCTACAGCTGATCATCGATGGCCTCTGCCAGCCTGAAGGTTACGATATACGTACAGGTAAAGAAGTCGCAGTCCTTTGTTATCTGTTTGTTCTATGTGAGGGCAGGAACTTACACTGTAACTCTCCTGAACTCATCTGTTTAAAACTTACTGCTGATGAATCTTCATTAATGGTGCAACAAAGTATAATAAAGCAACTTACTAATATAATGTTATTAGGAATAGTGCAGAGATCCTCCATATGAGCTATGCTCTTCCCCTTGTAACCTGTAACGTCATGTCACAGGCTCTGAAAGCAGTCTGCTCCGTCCCTCCTTCCTCCCTTCTCTCCTATCAGTACTGGTTGAGACTAGTAATGTAAAGAGGGGAGCTGTTATTACTGCTCACGCAGTGAACTACAGTGTAAATAAAAAAAGAATTACTGTTCATTCAAATGAAATACAAAGTGATCAACAAGTCATATATGTATCCCCCATATAAAGCCAAAGAAAATTACAATGAGAATCGATGCGCTGCCATCAATAAAAAGCTAAAAAAAAAATAAAGCTATGGGTTTTAGAATATGGTAACATAAAAATCTACTATCTCCATAGTTGTAACAACATGCAGAGAAAAGTTACCATTTCATTTATATTGCATAGTGAACTCTGTAAAAAATAAAACACCCCCATAAATGGTAACAGTTACAGTTACAGTATACGTGCCCCAGAATAGTGTGATTACAAAATGAACCCACCTTGCCAAAAACAAGACCTAATATTGTTGTATTTATGGGGAAAAATATGGCTCTTGGAATGTAAAAAATGCTTGTTTATTAAAGTGGGTATTCCAAGTATTTAATCAGTGGGGGCCCAACTGCTTGGGCCCTGCTGATCACAAGAGCAGCGGTCCCTTCTCCCCTAAGTTCACATCTGCATCAGAGGCTCTTTTCAGGCCTCCTTTGCAGAATCTGTTTAAAAGAGTAATCCAATGTAATAAAACGTATTCCCTATCCAAAGGTTAGGGGATAAGTTTTAGATTAGGGGGTCCGGGACCCCCTGCGATCTTCTGCACGGTACTCCAGCAGTCCCCATGGGATACATGGAGGGGGCATGTCAGCTGCTGCTTCATGTGGGGGTCGGCACTCCCTTGTTCCTGGGGACTGCTGGGAATGCCATGCAGGAGATCGTGGAAGGTCCCAGCGGTCAGACCCCCTGCAATCTAAAACTTATCCCCTATCCTTTGGATAGGGGATATATTTTATTGCATTGGAGTACTCCTTTAACCCAAAAAAATGTAAGCACTGTTATGTAATACTGTCGAAAACCTGTAAAAGGAAGGACACCAGCCAGAAACCCCTTAGACTCCATTAACGTCAACAAGGTCCATTGGTGTCCATCATACAAAGCAGAAAAACGGGAAAGCAAATGGAGCCTCCATGCAGGTGTGAACTTACCTTAAATTGGGTGCTGGTCGAGCATGCACTATTGATTTACTTACAACGAGACTGCCAGAGTGTTGTATTCGGCTGTCTTCAGCCATTCCACAGCAAGCAAGTGGCCACAGGTGTGCTCGACTGGGAGACCACCATTCTCGTGATTGTTGTGGCTCCCAGCAGTCAGATAGGTATCCTCTATGCTTTGGATAGGTGTAAATTTATAATCTTGGCATAGCCCACCTAAGGTTGGGTTCACACCACGTTTTTGCAATACAGTTCCCGTATACGTTTTAAATTTGAAAACCGTACGGAACCATATTGAAAACCATATGCATTTACTCGCCATTGAAAACCGTATGCCAAAAGATGCATCAGGTTGTGTCTGTTTGGCATCCTATACGGTTTTGTCAGTTTTTTTTCCTGTACTCAAAACCTTAGCCTACCACAGTTTTTAGTCCGGGTGAAAAACCGTATTGAAACGTATACGTTTTTTTTTAACATGGGAGTCAATGGGAACTGTACAGAACCGTATGTGCGGACGGTTCCATCCATTTTTCACCATATGGTTTTTGACTTGTTTTTGCACAGTTTTTTTTCTTGGAATTACAATCAAACAAGTGAAACTTTATTAATAATGGAAGAAAAGTTAAAAACGTATAAGTTTTTTTCTTAAAAAGCGGATATAACCGGACATCATTTTTTCAAACCGAATATGGATCAAAATTTTTACACACGTTTTGATACAGTTTAGTCAGGTTTTGAGGAATCCGTTTTTTTTTTATCAAAAACCCGATATGGGAATTGTATTAGAAAATCGTGGTGTGAACTCAGCCTAACACCCAAATTAGGCGGATCACTGATGGGGTTAAAAAATGGTAGCAAATACATTTAAGTGGACTTCGGTCAGACAGACTCCATACACACTACATTCACTATATCCTGCATACAAGTCTCTGAATATGATTGACAGTCCACTTGGCATACAGTCTTCACTATTATGCACAATGGCCAAGTTTAAAGGGGTACTCCGTCCTTAGACATCATTCCCCGCCCCGCTTGTGACTTCATGGCCACGCCCCCTCAATGCAAGTCTATGGGAGGAGGCTTGGCTGTCACGCCCCCTCCCATAGACTTGCATTGAGGGAGCGTGGCCGTGACCTCAAAAGCAGCCGTGACCTCACGAGCCTCCGCCCTGCATCGCCAGTCATCCGGCACAGAGCGATGTTCGCTCCGTGCACTGGATGTCTGGGGTTCCACAGCCGAGATCATGGGGGGTCCCTAGCGGAGGGACCCCCGCGCTCAGACATCTTATACCCTATTCTTTGGATAGGCGATAAGATGTCTAGGAGCGGAGTTCCCCTTTAATGTGTGACCTTTGGTTGCAGCTCTGCCCTTAGGCCACAAAGGTTGGTGCTCAGTGGATCCGAAGCTCCTGGCCTGATCTGTCTATTCTTGGTCTGGGTTCCATTTCCTTCCTCCAGTGAATACCAACCTACTTATGTAGCATTTTAAACACTTGATGATATCCTATATATGGTGTTTGTCTTTTGGATATACAGAGAGACCTACTAAGTACAAGTATTAAGAAGTAAAGTCATTTTTCTTGGTAGACTTCAAACAGAACATGGCTTTACCCTGCAATAATACTCCCTATTTTAAGGCCGGTCGCCGGACTCTGTATCCTCTCCATCTCCAGGTCTACAAAGAGTTGGATTGAAGAGATCACTGAAGACTGTATTTGTCTTTGTTGATCGAGCTCATAAATCACCCATTTATCAGATCCAGCATCAACCGTCCCAAGAAATAACATTTAGCCCTTGAAGTCGGCCCTGTCATGAGCTAACCACAGTCTTCCAAGGGTCTCCGGTGGCTTTATTTAATAAGTGCACATTTCTTGATTCACAATTTATATGGCATGTAATTTATTTTCAGATTTGAATTCATTTCCTGAATATGTGGTCGCCTGACCACAAAAATGAGTCGTTTCACAGTAGAGCTTTCCTCCTTACTCGCTTATTATTTGCCTTTCTTTATAGATGTTCCCTAGATGATTCAAATGATTTTTTTTATAGGTCTATAGAATTTATGATGATTATTTTGCTGGCGTTAATGTTCAGCTTCTAGTGAAGGGAAATGATTTGGCTGGGGAGAAATGATTTGTTGTAACGTGACGTCGTTTAATGCGTTTCCGTATGAATGTAATCTCGAGAAGAATGACCCTCAGTCTGGAAATACAGATGTCAGGCGGCTGTATCTGCTCTCGGGAGCACTCCTTGGCTTACAGTCAACCACGTGTCACACTGCGCGGTATGAAAGGGGGACTCCACTTCCCCAGCATTCGGAACATTTTGTTCCAAACGCTGGGTGCAGGCTGGGGGGGAAGTCACGCCACACCCCCTCAATGCAAGTCTATGGGAGGGGGCGTGGCAGATGACACGCCCCCTCCCATAGACTTGCATTGAGGGGATGTGGCGTGACTCCCCCCCGGCCTGCAGCTGCCACGCCCCCTCCCATAGACTTGCATTGAGGGGCGTGGAGTGATGTCATGAGGGGGAGTGGTTGTGACATCACGAGCCCACACCCAGCGTTCGGAACAAAATGTTCCGAACGCTGGGGCAATGGAGTGCCCCTTTAATATGCTATATTTGTTGTTTGTTGTAAATCTTTACATTATGTTGTTATTATTAGTAGTTTTATGTTGTTACTTATGGAGGGCAGCATGGTGGCTCATTGGACAGCACTGTCCCCTTGGTCAAATCCAACAGTGTAAATTCTGCCATAGATGTTCCCGTTCTCCCAGTACTTGAATGGGTTTTTTCTCACACCCTCAAAACATTTATTCCTCATGTATGTTATAGGGAAATTGTTGCACCTTAAGCTGCTTTCACACGGTTGTCTAGACCCTTCCTGTTCTTCTCCCGTCAAAAATAAAAATGGACTTTAAAAAAAAAAAACTGATAACAACGGGTGTGATCCGTTATTGTTTAGTTAATAAAGCAAAAAAAAATTTTTTTTTGTTCCGAGCATGCTCAGAAGTAAAAACGGACCAAAAAAACGGATTGAAAAAATGGATGCAAACGGATGACATTAAAGGCTCATCCTTTTTCCATAGACTTCAATGTTAAATTTACTGTATCCGTTTTTTCTTCAGCTTTTTTTGATGGAAGAAGTCCAAACAGACTGCTGAGCGCCGCCGTGCTTGTCAGGTCCGGCCCTGCTTGCCCGAAGTAGGGTTAAGGGCCAGAAAAATTCAACTGCCTGGCGCCCGGAACTGCATGTACTGGGCGTCGGGCGATAGGAATTCCACATCCCTGACTCCCATAGTGGCCGTTTATCCCTCTAGAAGCCACGGTCAATAGCGTCCATGGCATCCCGACAGGTAGAAAGCCGGTTGTGGTCCCCTCTGATCTCCAAGCATCCACCTCCTGATCACAGGGTGCAAAGTCATCCGATTACTATATTCTGTAAGGGTGTTTTCACACGTACAGTATCCTGAGCATATCTGATGCTGCAGATCTGATGCTGCAGAGGTCAATGTAAACTAAATGACTGAACACGACTTCAAATCCTGCACATCAAATATGCACATGTGAATAGACCCGAATACAGTACTATTGCAGTGTATAGTACAAGCAATGAACTATTCACAATTTGTTTCAGCAGGAAGGAGTTGTTAACAAGAGTGGCTACATTTAAATGGAGAAACTTATACTGGAATCTTTTATTAGTTTTATTCTGCGCAACCTACCCCTAGGGAGAAAGATCTATCAACTAGAGCCACTGAGGAAGGGAAAAGCCATCTGTACCTGTCTCTCTGGTTTAGGAAACATTATAAATCATACAGGGAAACATCTGTCAGTCAGGGCTTAGGGACCACCTCTTCAACTGAAAATCCTTTTTACGAGACCAATCTTTACTTACCTCCCTGCTCCCTGCCATGCCTGCTATCTTCTTTGTATCTGTGTCGCACAAGGCCCTTCCCACTTAGCCAATCAGTGGCTGGGGAGGGACACCACAGTATTCACTGACTGGTTGTGCTGGAGAGACCAACACAGACACAAGGAAGTGTAGCGGTGCCGTTGTGAACATAGCAGGCCCAGCAGAGGAGTGTGGCGGGGGGGTATGAGTATAGGTTATATTTATATTTAAAATGTCCCTGTCATTTAAAAAAAAAAAAAAACTTTGATATGTCAGCAGTTTTTTAAATAACGGTGACACCCTGTGCACAGTTAAATTGGGGGGAAAAAAATTCTCCGGAATACCCGTTTAGGTTAGGGTTCCATGTCTTTGTTTAGTAAAATGTTTCATTTTAAGATGATTTTATGTTTTGTTGGAGAACCCATTTGAGAATATGTTTATCAACTGTTATTGGATATATTTGACTTTGAGATGATTTGACATGGAATACATTTGAATTTTTTTCAGAATTTGACAAAACAGATTTTAAGACCAATATTGTGTGCCTTGAAGATCTGAAGGTGGGGACCATTCTAACCGGGAAAGTAGAAAACGCAACTTTGTTTGGAGTTTTTGTGGACATTGGTGTGGGCAAAGCTGGACTAATTCCAATGCGATATATAACAGAAGACAAACTCTCCAAGGAGAAGAGAAGGAGAAGTCTTGGACTGGGACCTGGAGAGAGGGTGGAAGTTAGAGTTATAAATATTGACATTAGACAGTCAAGGATTACTCTGGAACTTTTACGTGTTTTATAAAAAAGAAAAAATTTGATGCTTTAAGTTTAAGTGCTGTTAGGAGAATTCCTGCTCTCCTGACTTGTAAAATTCCTCCGTGACTTAAGATTTGGAGCAGAAATGCCAGTCAAGAATAAACTATGGCAGGAAACTTTGTTGTTTTTGTAACGCCAAGTTATTTCCTCTCACATCACCATCTGAAATGTCTTCTCCTTGTTTTATACATTCTGAAATATGTAGCAGAAATGCCAAGACAGGGAGTTCTTTAACCAGGGTTTTTAGATATAGTTATTATTATAATTTTTTTAACCCACCAGAAACGGCCTCTAAACATAGAATAAAAAATAAAAAGTTTTTTAATATTTTAATTTGCTAATATTTGATGAGACTCTGTTCACATTCAGCTTCTTGTTTATTGTTTGAAATGTACATTAGAAGAATATTAACCCCTTAAGGACCAGGCCTGTTTCAGTCTTTAGGATTTTTGGCTACCGTTTTCTTCCTCCTCAAACTTTTTTTTTTTTTTTTCACTGAATAGTTGTATTTCGACTTATTTTTTGTGGGATAAGTTGTAATTTTCACTTTTATCATGTACTATGAAGCGAGAAAAAAATATTAAATGTAGGTGCAAAATTGAAAAAAAAATTGGAATTGCGCAGATTTGTGGGCCAATAATTTTTTGGGGGTTCAGGATACAGTTAAACGGACATGCTAACTTTATTCTGTGGATCAGTATGATTCCATTGATACCAAACATGGAGAATTTATTTTTCTTTTTATGGTTAAAAAAAAGTAGACTTGGAAAAAATATAAATCTGTTCATTGCTGTTTTCTGACCCCTAGAACCTTTTTATTTTTCCACCTATTGAACTGTGTTGGGGTTAAATTTTTTTGTGCACCAAGAGCTGTAGTTTTTAACTGTATCACGTGTGCAGTTCTGGCTTTTTAATCACTTTTTATCATTTTTTTTCTTGGAGGTGATGTGACCAAAAATCAGCAGTTTTGGCTTTTGGAATATTTTTTTTTACGTTTAGGCCGTTGATCATGCAGGATCAGGAATGTATTAATTTATTCGTTGGGACAATTACACATTCGGTGATACCAAACATGTTTTTTAAGTGTTTTATTTTAAAAAATTAGGAAAAGGGGGAGGATTTTTCAAATATTTTTTATTATTATTATATATATATTGTTTTCTTACACATTTCAAAATGTCATGGGAAATTTGAGAGTAGCATTTTTATGGATAGGAAATTCTCTGCTTATTAGAAAGATAGTTGTGCCACTTAAATTTTGTACTAAATCATATTTACAACATGTTCTATTTTATGTTGGCTTCATTTGATAAACTTCATTTTACTTTTTAGGTTACAGGCCTAAATTTAACAGCAATTCCCCAAATTCCTTAATTGTTTTTAGGGAGCAGTTCATTTCTAAAGTTGATTTGAAAGGCCTGTATGTTAGAAACCCCCACAAATCAACCCATTGATAAAACTGCACCCCTCGAAGAACTTTGTTTACCCTTTACTTGATTCACAGGAATTAAAGGGGTTGTCTCATACCTAAAATTACAGAAAACGTATCCCCTATACCCCAGGATCTCCTATACAGAGCCCTGGCTCTCCCTGGGAGCAGTGCCTCACGACTCCTGCCCCCTCCATATAACTCTATGGGAGAACCTGAAGGTAGCCGAATGACTCTCCCATAGAGTTATATTTTTCTGTAATTTTAAGTATTTGACATCTCCTTTAAAGGGGTTGTCCCACCTCATCTCTGCTTAGCCGATGCTTTCTGCTCACACTGCCGGGATTGCTGGTGGATGGGCTGGGGTCATAGCCAGGTCATCTGCTTCTGTGTCCCACAGCTCCCAAGCTACAGTACTGTGTCGGCAACTGTCAGACATGATGAATGGTCTAAAGGGGAGAAAAAGGAGAGCGCTTCTTGGTGTGATAAAAGAGAGATAATCAGTATAAAAGTGAAATAAGACAGCAGCTCACCAGATGTGGTTGTGTAGCGTCATACACAACAATGGTAAGCGCATCAAGAGGTAATGTATCCGCAGCCCTCCGGCTAGGCCTGATGAAGCTGCTTTCCTGCTGCGAAACGCATTGCATCTTGGGAAATAAATTATCTCGATTTTATCTGATCTCCATTCCTTTTGTATCCTGCGCCACGTTGAGCCCATGTGCTCCTTGAAGCCAGACCGATTGAAGACATGATGAATGGGCTGAGATAATCCCGAACAGGGTGCCTGATGTGGGCTTAGGAGCTCCGGCCAGGGAGTGACCTCACCATTTCTTCTTAAGCAGAGCTGTAGGACGGGAAGCATGACTACCAGCTGTCAATGAGAGGGGAGGTAAGGGCTCGTTCACATGTGTCCGGCGTCAGTCATCTTTTCCCTCCGTTGCAGTCACCAGAGGGAAACTGATGCTAGAACTGATCCCAATTATTTGAATGGCACAGTTTACAATCGTCCGGTGTCTCAGTTTAGACGCCGGATCGTTCAACACGCCGGACTGTCACTGGCAGGGGAACGCATCTGCAGCATGAGGAGTTTTTCCATGGTGAGTGCACATTAGTTAAGTGACAGTGTTGTCTATGTGATGCCCCCTCCCATAGACTTGCATTGAGGAAACGTGAGTGTGACGCAATGAGTGGGGTGTGACCGTGACGTCACGAGCCTCCGTCCCCAGTCATCTGGCACTGAGTGAAGTTAGCTCTGTGCACCGGATGTCTGGGGTGCCACATTCCGAGATCGCGGTGGTCCCCAGCGGCAGGATCCCCGTAATCAGACATCTTATACCCTATCCTTTGGATAGGGGATAAGATGTTTAGGGCCGGAGTACCCCTTTAAGTCAAAAGGCAATATAGCAGTGATCTGCAACCTGTGACTTTGCAGCTAGTGTAGAACTATAACTCCCAGCATGCCCTGACAGGTTGCAGATCACTGCTCTGTAATGCAACATTCTGTGAGTTTTTTGGTTTGGGACAGCTGCAGTGCCAAAGGCTGTGTCGGGGTATTCTGGAAGTTTTAGTTAGTAAATGGTTTACGTATGAGGGGCATGTCATTTACGGTTTTCGATCAAGCACATCCTAAAATTTCAGTTTTGGACCACAATTTTTCTTTCGGTGCACCACTAATGGATATTGCTTATATAATGAAAAAGACCTAACGCGACATTTGAATACAGGGACGTATGAGAAACTGATATCAGATCACACAATGTAGACGTAAACAATTATGTGACTGGATGCTAAATACAGATAAAGATTTTAAATACATTTTAGATATACAAAATCACATTCCAATCTTTTACTGTAATCCCAAGATATAGAAGTCTAATAGACCCATCAATTTTGGGTATTTTATCACTAACCTCAAACTTATCAGACAACATCGACTGATATCTTAAACACAACAACAATATGACCGTTTTTTATTAAACATTATAAACATGTTAGTTCCTTGTTTGTTACAGTAAATTTACAGGACATTGTACAGGACGCCTAGGCAATCTATGGAATCCCCATGATGGGACGTCACTAAGCACGAAATTCTTCACATTTTACACATTTTCTAGGCATATTCTATGCAATCACAAAGCCAAGAAAACGATAGCATGCACTCACCGCTAGATACATGTCTATAAGCCCAGGAGTCCGGGATCACCGGGAGGCATCAGGAGATGTATCGAAGCGCTAAGAGCCCTATGCATAGCACTGGACAGTATTAGCAATCAATGGATTGCTATAATTAGCCCCCTATGGGGACTCTTAAAGTGTAAAAAAAAATATATGAAAAAAAATCCCCTCCCCCAATAAAGATTGTCACTTTTTCCCATTTTACCCCTGGAAAGTGTAAAGCAAAAATTAATTAATAAACATATTTGGTATCGCCACGTGTGTAAATGTCTGTATTATCAAAATATAATGTTAATGCTCCCATATGGTGAAAATAACGTAAAAATAAAAAAAATCCAAAATTGCTTCTTTTTTATCACATAATATTCCCCCAAAAATGTATTAAACGTTTCATATATGCATATGGGGCATCAAAAAAAAGTACAGATCATGGTGCAAAAAATGAGCCCTCATACCGCCGCTTATACAGAAATATGGAAAAGTTATAGGTCGTCAAAATAGAGGGATTTTAAACGCCCAAATTTGGTTAAAAGGTTTGAGATTTTTTTAAAGCGGTACAATAATAGACAAGTATGTAATCATGGGTATCATTTTAATCATATTGACCCGCAGAATAAAGAAAATATGTAATTTTTACCGTAAATTGTACAGTGGGAAAACGAAACCTTCCAAAATTAGCAAAATTGCGGTTTTCTTCTCAATTTCCCCACATAAAATGGTATTTTTTAAATTTCGCCATACATTTTTATGGTAAAGTGAGTGATGTCATTACAAAGGACAACTGTTCGCAAAAAACAAGCCCTCATACTAGTCTGTGGATGAAAATATAAAAGAGTTATGTTTTTTAGAAGGCGAAGAGGAAAAAACGAAAATGCAAAAATAAAATTGGCTGCGTCCTTAAGGTCAAAATGGGCTGTGTCCTTAAGGGGTTAAAGGGGTACTCCACCTCTAGACATTTTATCCTCAATCCAAAGGATAGGAGATAAGATGTCTGATCGCGGGAGTCCTGCCGCTGGGGACCCCCGCGATCTCGGCTGCGGCACCCCAGACATCCGGTGCACGTAGCGAACTTCGCTCCGTGCCAGATGACTGGCGATGCCACTCCTATAGACTTCCATTAAGGGGGGCATGGCTATGACGTCACGAGCCTCTGGAGCTGCACCCAAGGCTCTAAACAAACGCCAGGTGCAGCAGGGAGATCAGACATCTTATCCCCTCTCCTTTGAATAGGGGATGAGATCTCTAGGGGTGGAGTACCCCTTTAAAGTTTTATTGTGCATTTTAAGATAGCTACTCATTTTGAGACAGTATATGTGTACAAGGGTCTCGGATGATCTACCTCCCCACACTCGCCAAAAGTTTATTTGTTTTAGTCGCTTGCCACCAATTTATTCTTTAGCTTGATTTTATTTCTGATTCGCTGAGCAAGTGAGTGCGCAAGCACACCGGGTAATACTTCAATCAGTCTACTCACAGTGCGGCTGAACTACACATGTGCAGAACAGAATGCTCGGGAGTTCATGGGTAAGCAGCAATACATCACAGTGGGAGGGAAGAGGGGAGGAAATTTGGTTGGCTGGGAAGCATCATGAACATTGTAGCTCTCGGGATTTTTTAATAAAAGCAGCTTGGGAAAACTGGTAATACAAAATGTCCCCTGCATTGTTGTTTTTTCATCCAATGCCGTATCACTCTTTAGGCGCTGTCTATATCTTCTGTCTTGTATTAGGTTTTAGTCTTGGTTAATTAACCTTTTAAGCACCCAGAATATTTTGGTGATGCCGACCTGAAAATCATTTCAACTTCTACTGGTGCCATTACAGAAATTATTTTATTTTGGTGGGGAAAAGGGTAAAATAAAAATCGGACATACTGTTAATGCTGAGCATGGGTGTTCCTTTCTCTGTGTACACTCGTATGCCACAGTCAGCTTTGATCACTGCATACAAGTGGTTTAACAGCAGATCAAGAGATATCAGAGGTTTCTGCCATTAGACCGGGACATCGGCTGTGTAATACTCTGTTCTTGCCCGCCCCCTGTCAAGCCTTCCCATGAGGATCATTGTTCTCAGTTCAGCAAGATGTTACCTAGGGACATGGGGGAAGTTCATTTGACTGGTTAATAGTGAACAAGTTACTGGTAAAGACTTGCAAATTACTTCCAGATATCTCAAACTAATGTCCCATAAGCGCATAAACAGGATTGGGTGCACTAGAGGTAACAACATTTCTGTATCTATCAATTTTTCAGCGATAAAGACTGTGATGTTCTTAAGTACCTAGATACCAATATTTAACCAGAAAGTGAATTATACCCTTGGTTATTCAAACCTACGGGTTTCGTTTTCTGCCACATATTGCTTTGTGTAATCTTCTCCCCCAGCAGGTTTACAAGCGTGCTTTCCCTAATGGCCCTCCCATCTGCAGGAGCTGATTGACAGGCCCGTTCGGGAGGTAGAGTTGCCAGACTCCAATAAAGAAGGGTCTTGGGAAAATCTTAAGGTAATTATTGATGGGCAACAATCCACTAATCAGACAATTTGCAAAATGAATCCCATATTCCCTCACTATATTAGTTCTCTTTCTTGTTTGTGTTTATAGGGAACATTTACAACTCCAGTAACCTCCCGTCTCCCTGCAGCCCAATTAAACCTCTCAAAGGGTAATACATTAAAGGGAAGGAATATTGGAAGTGGCTTGTAATTAGTTTTGCTCTTGTTGTTGCCACATTCATTTGCCAGTTGAGTTTTATACTCGGATAATAAAAGCAGAAAGAAAAGTATAAAGGGTAATGGAGTGTTTTACTGTTACAAGGTAGAACATGAGCATGGTGTGTGCCGAGTATTCTGGTTCTTCCAAGGCCTTCAGAGCCTTTTATTCGCCGGTTAACAAGGTCCCAGCTTCCCCTGTTTGGCGACCGGAGCTGGGTTTTGTCGCACGACACTAATTGCTTTGACACAACACAACGTCATTGCCTAAAGCTCAGCACAGAGGGAAGGACTGGGTTTGCTTACAATCCAATCATAGGTAAAATTGTCATCATTCCTCTACATTTAAAGTTCTCATCTGATTCCTGCTACACAATAGCATTGCCCTAATATGCTAAGAATGTTATTTGTGCAAAGTTATTTATGCAGTAAATTAAATTTTCATTGATCGGAAAATAAAAGTAGTAGAGATTATAATTAGGGAATTCAGGATGTCATTCTTCATAGACAACACTGACATCACAATTTGTGCCTCCAAGATACTGATACATTGAGAGAACCTCAAAATCGGGTGCCGACAGATCCATGCTGGGATAAGAATGGGCCCTATTCAATCCATAGCTCCTACTCACTCCCATAGGAGCTTAGACTGCATTACCCCGGTGCCACCACTACAGAGTATAGAGCTGCCTGCTTTCAGCTCCACTTTCAGTGTAATGTGGGCACAAAACCGCTAGGGGCCTATCCATCAATAGTTATCTTTACTTGAAAACCCCTTTTAGTTATTGCAGCCAGATGAGAATAACTCCACCACAGAGAGCTTGAGTCTACGCACCCATGGAACAGGAAGCCTCTTCAACAAGATGAGGAGAAGGACGCAGGTGTCTTGGGGGGCAGAGAAGTATGGAGAAGGAGGACAGAGGTGCCCTGGGGGGCAGAGTTGTGTGTAGTGTAGCTCGCGAATATTCGCAATACGAATTTTATTCGCGAATATCGCATATTCGCGAATATAGCACTATATATTCGTAATTACTAATATTCGTTGTTTATTTTTTTCACAGTACACATCACAGTGATCATCTCTCTCTGCTTCCAGCTTGTGTGGTGTAAAGAAGGCTCTAATACTACGGTGTGAGACTGTTGTGCGAATTTTAGCATATGCGAAATTTTGTGTATGCTAATTTTCGCATATGCGAATTTCCGCTTATGTTAATTTTTGTATATGCAAATTTTTGCATATGTTAATTTTTGCATACATGAATTTTCGCATATGCGAAAATAAAAAGAGAATATTACGAATATGCGAATATATGACGAATATTCGTCCATATATTCGCGAATTCGAATATGGCCTATGCCGCTCAACACTAGTTGTGTGGTGGAGGAGGACAGAAGGGTCAGGGGGGCATAGAGCTGTGGAGTAGAAGGGAACAGAGTGGTCAGGGGAAATAGGGGTCTGGAGGAGGAAAGAGAGGTATGAAAGAGGACTTAAGGGTCTGGGGGGGCAGAGGTGTCTGGGGGCAAATAAATCTGGGGGGACTTAAGGGTCTGGAGGAGGAGGACAGATGTCTTGAGCACTTAGTGATCTTAAGGAGGAGGGGAAAGATGGATCTGGAGGAGGACTAAGGGGTTTGGGGGGGACTTAGGGGTCTGGGTGACAGAGCTGTCTGTAAGGAGGACAGTACAGGGGTGGAATTGCACCAAACTGAGAAGAAACACCGGGTATCAGTATTATATTCAGGCAAGATTATAATCAGAGGGCACAGTGTCTGGCAGGGTTGTAATGGTTATTGTCTTCATATGGAGAATGAGGATCTGCTGACAAAATGAGGAACCTTTGATTTCTGGGCATCAAACTCTGCAAAGGAAGATGTAGCGGAAATAAGTACAAGTACAAAGAAACGACAACAGAGAAGATGTCAGATGTCACCTGTGAGTCATATCAATGTGTATTCTGCTTGACTGTCCCATCAGAGCTGTAGTCACTTGGTAAGTTCTGTAGTGATGATGGGTGAAACATTATCCTAATCTGTGGCTCTCCAGCTGATTAACAAAACACTACCATCATGCCCGAAGCTCTCACTTCAAGTGAGGTGATTTTTGGGGGCCCCAGCAGTTGGAAAAATGGGCTGCAAAGTCTAAAATGATGGGCCTTTTTTTGTTCCCAGCCTGACAATTTTAGGAAAGCAAATCCTATTTTAGCAGGTGATCAATATGTCTTCAACCTAAGTACTGCTATACAAGTCGCCCAACTCAGTTACCAAGGCCTGGTACATCACAAGGGTTATGGGGGTTGCTTTAGTCACACTCTAATCTTTAAAGTGGTACTTCGCTGCTAGACGTCTTATCCCCCATCCAAATGATAGGGGATAAGATGTCAGCAAGGGTTTCCACGCGATCAGAGGCCCCCCTTCCATATATCCCCCCCACATACACACACACTCGATCTCTAAACAAACGCCAGGTTCCTGCGGCAGTGGTTGTGAAACCACGCCCCCCTCGTGACATCACGCCATGCCCCCTCTATTCATGTCTATACACATGAATTGAGGAAGTGTGGGGGTAGGGGTTTACTGTCTGCTGGTGTTCCCCATCCATTCTTTTTGTTTTTTGGGGTTTGTATGTTTTAAAGGGTGGGTCATTTTAATGGGAGGGCTATTTTTGTCTGGTCATTTTTGCTTAATAAAGATTATTACATCGTTATTGTTGTAGTGTCGATATAGTTCTGAACAAAATGTTCAGAACGCTGGAGCACCGAAATATCCCTTTTAGATATTAGAATAATCTCAGGTGCTCTTTAAAGGGATACTCCACTCCCCAGCATTCGGAACATTTATTTACGAACGCTGGGTGCGGGGGGGCATCCGAACGCCCCCATCGTGACTTGACGCCCCGCCTCCTCAATGCAAGTCTATGGGAGGGCCGTCACGCCCCCTCCCATAGGCTTGCATTGAAGGGGCAGGGTGTGACATCATGTGGGGGGCGGGATGTCACAAAGGGGGCGTGGTGCCCCCAATGCCCGCACCCAGCGTTCGGAACGAAATGTTCCCAACACTGGGAAGTGGAGTCCCCCTTTAAAGCGATTATCCAAGAAAAATCAATCATCTGGCTCCAGAAAGTTAAACAGATTTGCAAATGACTTCTATTAAAAATCTTAATCCTTTCAGTACTTGAGCTGCTGAAGTTGAGTTGTTCTTTTCTGTCTAAGTGCTCTCTGATGATACGTGTCTCGGGAACTGTCCATAGTAGAAGCAAATCCCCATAGCAAACCTCTTCTACTCTGTGCAGTTCCCGAGATGAGCAGAGCTGTCAGCAAAGAACACTATGGCCAGACAGAAAAGAACAACTCAACTTCAGCAGCTGATAATTATTGGAAGATTTTTTTATAGAAATAATGTACAAATCTGTTTAACTTTCTGTAGCCAGTTCATAAAAAATAAAAAAAAGTTTTTTCATGGAATACCCCTTTAACTTGTAAGACATTTCCTCATAGACATTCTTCTCTCTGACTTGACCCTAGTGGTGGCCGTATATTCATTACTCAGTACCTTGAAATACTTTCTGTAGATAGAACTTGGAGTCACGTCAATGTCTTGTTAATATATCTCCATTTAACCAGCTTCCTAGATATCCCATCCCAGTTATAAATACCAGTTATGACCAGTGTAGGACTAACTCACAAATGTATTCATTATTTTGCTATTAATATAGCACACATCCAATTGATAGAAGGTTATTACCGCTGACAGCCCTTAAGTGATCTAATGTAAATATTAAAATGAACCCTCCACCGCCGCACAGTGCCATGGGAATCCTGGACGTGAAAGAACAATTTTCTTGTGCCATCTTCCCTTCCCCCGTGGACCAGAGATGGCATATTACTTTCTTAATGTTTAACCCCTAATTCACGTAAGAGATCTTGCCTTGTAGTGGTTCATTGATGGAGTTCAGAAGAGATGCATAAATTAAGCCCATGCTTCCTGAGGCGAGAGGATTTGGAGGAGACGTCACCATTGGAAGTCTTGTGTGACATTCTCTAGAGATGTGGAGTTCTGGCTATACGCATATTTCTATTAGTATTGGTAATGTAAACAGGCGGCGGATGCCCCGAGCCAGGGAATAACTGATGAGAGGAAGATTCCATTGGGTGCAGATTTTATTAGCTGAATTCTTAATAAAACAAAAATAAATTAAAGGTAAAATACCATGACGGGCGGATAATGTGATAATTAGACCCGTTGCGGTGAGTGCACTTACCTAGATGGTGTAAAATGAGGAAACTTCCCGTATTAACATAAATAATCCCAGTCTCTGAGGCAGACACAAATAGAAAGCGCCACGTGACGACTGCTGTGTATCATCAACCGGAGCTCTATTGTATGGTTTTTAGGAAGGAATTCTTAGAAAACAAAAAGAAGATACTTCAGATGTCCACGACAAGGAAATAATTCTACCGCTGTACAAATCACTAGTCAGACCACACATAGATTACTGTGTACAGTACTGGTCAGACCACACATAGAATACTGTGTACAGTACTGGTCAGACCACACATAGAATACTGTGTACAGTACTGGTCAGACCACACATAGAATACTGTGTACAGTACTGGTCAGACCACACATAGAATACTGTGTACAGTACTGGTCAGACCACACATAGAATACTGTGTACAGTACTGGTCAGACCACACATAGAATACTGTGTACAGTACTGGTCAGACCACACATAGAATACTGTGTACAGTACTGGTCAGACCACACATAGAATACTGTGTACAGTACTGATCAGACCACACATAGACTACTGTGTACAGTACTGGTCAGACCACACATAGAATACTGTGTACAGTACTGGTCAGACCACACATAGAATACTGTGTACAGTACTGGTCAGACCACACATAGAATACTGTGTACAGTACTGGTCAGACCACACATAGAATACTGTGTACAGTACTGGTCAGACCACACATGGAATACTGTGTACAGTACTGGTCAGACCACACATGGAATACTGTGTACAGTACTGGTCAGACCACACATAGAATACTGTGTACAGTACTGGTCAGACCACACATAGAATACAGTACTGTGTACAGTACTGGTCAGACCACACATAGAATACTGTGTACAGTACTGGTCAGACCACACATAGAATACTGTGTACAGTACTGGTCAGACCACACATAGAATACTGTGTACAGTACTGGTCAGACCACACATAGAATACTGTGTACAGTACTGGTCAGACCACACATAGAATACTGTGTACAGTACTGGTCAGACCACACATAGAATACTGTGTACAGTACTGGTCAGACCACACATAGAATACTGTGTACAGTACTGGTCAGACCACACATAGAATACTGTGTACAGTACTGGGCACCAGTGTACAAGAAAGATATAGTGGAGCTGGAGAGGGTTCAAAGACGGGCAACCAGAGTAAGGCTGGGTTCACACCACGTTTTCTTTAATACGGTTCCCGTATACGGTTTGGAGGAGGGGGCGGGGCTTACTCGCGGCGCCCGCACTCAGCCGTATTTGGGAACCGTATTTAATGCAAGTCTATGAGCCGACCGGAGTGAACCGCAGCCTCCGGTCGGCTTTGTTTTCGGCCATATGCGGTTTCCCGACCGCAGGCAAAAACGTGGTCGACCACGTTTTTGCCTGCGGTCGGGAAACCGCATACGGCCGAAAACGAAGCCGACCGGAGGCTGCGGTTCACTCCGGTCGGCTCATAGACTTGCATTAAATACGGTTCCCCTATACGGCTGAGTGCGGGAGCCGCGATTAAGCCCCGCCCCCTCCTCCAAACCGTATACGGGAACCGTATTTAAGAAATCGTGGTGTGAACCCAGCCTAATACAGGGAATGGGAGGACTAGAGTACCCAGAAAGATTATCAGAATTAGGCTTATTTAGTTTAGAAAAAGAAGGCTTAAGGGAAACAGAATAACTATGTATAATTATATCAGGGGACCTACAGAGATCTCTCCCATGATCTATTTATACCCAGGACTGTATCTATAACAAGGGGGCATCCTCTACGTTTAGAGGAAAGAAGGTTTCTACACCAGCACAGATGGGGGTTCTTTACTGTAAGAGCAGTGAGACTGTGGAATTCTCTGCCAGAAAATCAGTTTGCTTAGAATTGCCCAGTTCTGACCATATAAACATAGAATGTGTCGGCAGATAAGAACCATTTGGCCCATCTAGTCTGCCCAATAATCTGAATCCTATCAATAGTCCCTGGCCCTACCTTACTTATATGAAGGATAGTCTTATACCTATCCATATCTTATATGAAGGATAGCCTTATACCTATCCCTATCTTATATAAAGGATAGCCTTATACTATTCCCTATCTTATATGAAGGATAGCCTTATACCTATCCCTATATTATATGAAGGATAGCCTTATACCTATCCCTATATTATATGAAGGATAGCCTTATACCTATCCCTATCTTATATGAATGCTTATCTCTATCTTATATGAAGGATAGCCTTATGCCTATCCCTATCTTATATGAAGGATAGCCTTATGCCTATCCCTATCTTATATGAAGGATAGCCTCATACCTATCTCTATCTTATATGAAGGATAGCCTTATGCCTATCCCTATCTTATATGAAGGATAGCCTTATGCCTATCCCTATCTTATATGAAGGATAGCCTCATACCTATCCCTATCTTATATGAAGGATAGCCTTATGCCTATCCCATGCATGCTTAAACTCCTTCACTGTATTTGCAGCGACCACTTCTGCAGGAAGACTATTCCATGCATCCACTACTCTCTCAGTAAAGTAATACTTCCTGATATTACTTTTTAACCTTTACCCCTCTAATATAAAATGATGTCCTCTTGTGGTAGTTTTTCTTATTTTACAGCTAACATGGTGGCCGGAGGTTTCTCCTTACCTTTGTGCAGCCTGATCACCGATCATCTTATGCAGGCTCCATAATGACAGATATCAGCCACTAATATATACATGTATATATATATAGGGTTCTGAAGAGGTTTAAAGGGGTACTCTGCCCCTAGACATCTTATCCCCTATCCAGATGATAGGGGATAAGATGTCTGATCACGGGGGTCCCAACGCTGGGGACCCCCACGATTTCCCTGCTTCACCCAGCGTTCGTTTAAAGCACCAGATGCAGTGCCGGATGCTTGTGACGTCACGGCTGCACCCATAGACTTGAATTGAGGGGGCGTGGCCGTGACGTCACGAGCCTCCGACACTGCACCCGATGCTCTAAATGAACGCCAGGTGCAGCAAGTGGGACCCCGGCGATCAGATATCTTATCCCCTCTCCTTTGGATAGGGGATAAGATGTCTAGGGCTGGAGTACCCCTTTAACCATTTTTGTTCTTCCAACACATCAACTTTAATAACTTAGGCCCAGATTGATCAAACTGTGTGAGAGAAAAAATGGAGAGATTTTCCCACAGCAACCAATCACAGCTCTGCTGTCGAGCTGAGGTAAAGTGAAAGCTGAGCTGTGATTGGTCGCTGTGTGAAATTCTCTCCATTTTTTCTCTCATACAGTTTGATAAATCTGGGCCTTACTGTTCCTTGCTGCCTGATATATATCTAACCCTATTGACACCTGATAAAGTTATTCACATCCACATATGATTATTAATAGTATTATTTTTATTATTTATTTGTATGGCAGTCTTTAGGTTCTGCTAATATTTAAGCACAGGATGGTTACCCCTTTTTATCGTACTGTATATTTCACTAGTTCATTAGAATTAGGCCTCTCAAGCTTAATTACATTTCACCAGTCATTTTATAATAATTGTAAGTGGTACAATCGCTGATCCTCCCGGGAGAGTGCTGGCTGTCAGGAGGATTCCTTCACTTATTTAATTCCATTAATATAACCTCATTATCAAGTATTGAGAAATTACATGTGAGTGAGGAAGACGGGCGCTACCCAGCAGACATCATCTCTGCTATCCTGATTGATGGCTAATCATTTGCTCTCTTGCCATAGATGATGGATTGCCCAATACTTGCGTTCCAGCTGTGGTACAGATGCGCATTTACATACAGCACTAAAGAGGTTAACATCTCAATTATGTCTCCTGGTGAGAAGGAGATGGTGGATAACTCATATCTGATTAGTAGGAATTAAAGGAACATTACAGCAAAACTAATACAGTGTGTTATACCTAGTGCAGCGTCTGAGGGGGGATGGCTAATAGTGTTGAGCGGCATAGGCCATATTCGAATTCGCGATATTTCGTGAATATATGGACAAATATTTGTCATATATTCGCTAAATTTGCATATTCGTAATATTTGCAGAATATTTTCGCATATGCAAAAAATCGCATATGGGAAAATTCGCATATACAAAAATTAGCGTATGCGAAAATTTGAATATGCGAAAATTTGCACGCCAGTCTCACACAGTAGTATTAGAGCCTTCTGTACACCACACAAGCTGGAAGCAGAGAGGGATGATCACTGTGATGTGTACTGTGAAAAAAATATATATAAAAAAAAAATATTCGTAATTGCGAATATATAGTGCTATATTCGCGAATATTCGCGAATTCACGAATATGCGATATTCGCGAATAAAATTCACATTGCGAATATTCACGAGCAACACTAATGGCTAATAGGGCGATAAAACAAATGATACCTGTCTCTTAGCTGACGGCTGTTTACAAAGTTATAAAATCAAGTTCTACTTTTAAAGCATTATATCACAGAAAAAAAACAATGCTTCTATATGTTACTCACTAGGTCATGCAGATTCTTTAAATTTTTTATGTATATAGCTTCTGTATTTTTCTCACAAATCCCTCTGATCTTCTGCTCACTTATTCTGAAATCCACTGCTCAGGAAGGGGCGTGTCTGAGGCAAGCACTGAGCCCGCCCTCACTCACCATGTATTCACTTCCTCCCTGAGTCTACTGCCCTCACTCACCATGTATTCACTTCCTCCCTGAGTCTACTGTGCTGTGCTGGGTCTCTTTATCCAATGACTGCAGGCTGCTCTGTAACCCCCTCCTCTTTGTTTTCAGACAGGACAGGAGTGAGCACAGTGGATTGCTAGTCCCAACTTCACTTCCTGGAGTTTGTCCCAGCCTGTGCTTCCGCTGGGGCAAAGATGATGTTGCAGCTGGACAGTATTATCTTCTGGGAGGTATAGGGACCTCTAGAGGTCTTTTTTTCTATAAGCCATGATTTCTATGAAAAGAAGATAATTATTTTTAATGAAGTATATTAGAATGGTTCTTGTTTTGCCAAGATGTATTGGCAGATTCTGACAGTGCCCATTTAAGCTTAAGAGTCGTAGAGGCCGTATTGAGCTGCAGCATGCATGACTGCTCCCTCCCCCACCCCTCCCTGCATTGCATAATTTATATACAATGCTCAGTGCTGGAAGACCCTCAGAGAGGGGAGCCAGGTGGCATGCATGCTGCAGCTCAGCCTGGCCTCTACAACTATTGAACTTAAATGTGGAATTTTTATAACCTTACAAACAACCACCAGCTACGAGGCAGTTTTAATCTGTTTTATCTCCTAACCTACAGAAATATTTCAACAATAACTGGGAATTTTAAAGGGGTTATCCAGGAAAAAACTTTTTTTTCTTTATATCAACTGGCTCCAGAAATTTAAACAGATTTGTAAATTACTTCTATTAAAAAAGCTTAATCTTCCAATAATTATTAGCTGCTGAAGTTGAGTTGTTCTTTTCTGTCTGACAACAGTGCTCTCTGCTGACATCTCTGTTTGTCTTGGGAACTGCACAAAAGAGGTTTGCTATGGGGATTTGCTTCTACTCTGGACAGTTCACAAGACAGGTGTCATCAGGGAACACTTAGACAGAAAAGAACAACTCAACTTCAGCAGCTCATAAGTACTGAAAGGATTAAGATGTTTTAATAGAAGTAATTTACAAATCTGTTTAACTTTCTGGAGCCAGTTGATATATAAAAATTTTTTTTTTTCCCTTGATAACCCCTTTAACGACGCAGGACGTATATTTACGTCCTGTGCCGGCTCCCGCGATATGAAGCGGGATCGCGCCGCGATCCCGCATCATATCGCGTCGGTCCCGGCGCTAATCAACGGCCGGGACCCGCGGCTAATACCACACATCGCCGATCGCGGCGATGTGCGGTATTAACCCTTTAGAAGCGGCGGTCAAAGCTGACCGCCGCTTCTAAAGTGAAACTGAAAGTATCCCGGCTGCTCAGTCGGGCTGTTCGGGACCGCCGCGGTGAAATCGCGGCGTCCCGAACAGCTGATCGGACACCGGGAGGGCTCTTACCTGCCTCTTCGGTGTCCGATCGACGAATGACTGCTCCGTGCCTGAGATCCAGGCAGGAGCAGTCAAGCGCCGATAACACTGATCACAGGCGTGTTAATACACGCCAGTGATCAGCATAGGAGATCAGTGTGTGCAGTGTTATAGGTCCCTATGGGACCTATAACACTGCAAAAAAAATGTAAAAGAAAAGTGTTAATAAAGGTCATTTAACCCCTTCCCTAATAAAAGTTTGAATCACCCCCCTTTTCCCATAAAAAAAATAAAACAGTGTAAAAAAATAAATAAATAAACATATGTGGTATCGCCGCGTGCGTAAATGTCCGAACTATAAAAATATATCATTAATTAAGCCGTACGGTCAATGGCGTACGCGCAAAAAAATTCCAAAGTCCAAAAAAGTGTATTTTGGTCACTTTTTATAACATTAAAAAATGAATAAAAAGTGATCAAAAAGTCCGATCAAAACAAAAATCATACCGATAAAAACTTCAGATCACGGCGCAAAAAATGAGTCCTCATACCGCCCCGTACGTGGAAAAATAAAAAGTTATAGGGGTCAGAAGATGAAAGTGCGACAAAATCAAACCTATATAAGCAGGGTATCATTTTAACCGTATGGACCTACAGAATAAAGATAAGGCGTGATTTTTACCGAAATATGCACTGCGTAGAAATGGAAGCCCCCAAAAGTTACAAAATGGCGTTTTTTTTCCGATTTTGTCGCACAATGATTTTTTTTTCCGTTTCGCCGTGCATTTTTGGGTAAAATGACTAATGTCACTGCAAAGTAGAATTGGCGACGCAAAAAATAAGCCATAATATGGATTTTTAGGTGGAAAATTGAAAGGGTTATGATTTTTAAAAGGTAAGGAGGAAAAAACGAAAGTGCAAAAACGGAAAAATCCTGAGTCCTTAAGGGGTTAAGTTTCCAATGATTACAGTCCCTAAGGCAGCCTTTGGCTGTCCGAGCATGCTGGGAGTTGTAGATTTGCAACAGCTGGAGGCACCCCGGTTGGGAAACAGTGCCCTAAGGGCATAAACAGATATTAAATACATCCTTACTATTAACTAGAGCAGTGGATCTCCAGATGTTGTAGTTTATCCATCTGAAGTGTTTGTGCCAACATACCAGGGTCTTTTTCCCTCTAACCCCTCCTGGAAAATTCAGAGCGAAACGCGTCAGTGAGTTGGGCGAACACAAGGTAACACTGAGGTGATCTAGCATAGCCGAATTTACTTCGGGGTACATTACACATTTTAGTTGTGCCACCAGTCAGCCAAGTGATACACCTCCTTTATTTTTCCAATTTTAACAAATTATTTCAACTTTTTTTTTTTTTTTTGGGGGGGGGGGGGGGGGTTCGTTTTTCCTTGTTACACTTTATGGTAAAACTGACGTGTTCGCATTATTATGTAAGTCAATACAATGCTTGCATGCGTATCTGTTATTGTACTGCTTTTAAAACTTTTTGACAAAATAAAGAAAACATTTTTTTAGTTTTCATATTCTGAACCCTTTAACTTTTCATTTTTCCATATATGTGTCTGTATGTGGGATCATTCTTTGCGCTGTGATCTTTAGTTTTTATCAATACCATTTTTGTTTTGGAGGAACATTTTGATCGTACTATATTTATCTTTTTCTCACACTCTTTCCAGCCCACCGGAGCACCGGAAAGCTGAACTAATTTATGCAGGAAAAGTCATCAACTGCCGAGCCAAAAAGTTTGTGACGAATCGAATTTACTGTAAATTCGCTCATCTCTATTTGGTATGTTTTTTTTTACATTTACGCAAGATCATAAACATTTTAATAGTTAGGATATTTATTTTACACTTTTTAAGTCCCCATAGGGGACTATTTATAGCAATTATTAGATTGTTTTATACTGTACTTATACTATGCAATATCATAGCACTGATCAGTACTATCGGCGAACTTCTGGCTCGGCAGACTGCACAGGGAGATCATCCATCTGCACGCTGGAGGAAGGTAAGAGACCTCTGGGGGCCATTTGCGCTCATCAAACCCCCACGATTGCATTTTGGGGGTCCAATGAGCCCATCCAAACACAACGTCTCCTCTATTTTCACTATAGATACCATGATCGACATTGATCATGGCATAGGGTTAATGGTGGACATCAGCGTGATCTCTAATGTCCACTAGGGCTGAGCACGAATATTTGTAATGCGAATTTTTACTGCAGATATCGACACTTCGCGATTTTGTCAAAATTAAGAATATAGTGCTATATATTCGTAATGACGAATATTCTCTTTTTTTGTTTGTTTTTCACATGTGAATTTTTATGTGAATTTTCAATGCAAATTTCATGAACCGAGGACGAATAATCTTCAATATATTAACGAAATATTGCGAATTCGAACATGGCCCCTGCTGCTCATCACTAATGTCCACCATTATAGCAGCTGGAGCTCCCCTGCAATGTAGGCACTGTGCACAAAGTTACTTGCTGCAGCGTTGTTCATTTACATTGCATGTCCTTAAAGGGGTACTCCGGTAAAAAAAAAAAAAAAATATTTATTTTAAATCAACTGGTGCCAGAAAGTTAAACAGATTTGTAAATTACTTCTATAAAAAAATCTTAATCCATCCAGTACTTTTCAGCTGCTGTATACTACAGAGAAAGTTATTTTCTTTTTGAATTTCTTTTCTGTCTGACCACAGTGTTCTCTGCTGACACCTCTGTCCATGTCAGGAACTGTCCAGAGCAGGAAAGGTTTGCTATGGGGATTTACTCCTGCTCTGGACAGTTCCTGACATGGAGAGATAAGTACTGGAAGGATTAAGATTTTTTAAAATAAGTAATTTACAAACTGTATAACTTTCTGGCACCAGTTGATTTAAAATAAATTGTTTTCCATCGGAGTACTCCTTTAAAGGGGTTATACAGTGGAATTATATAATTTGTTACTACCACCAGCCTACCTACAAAAATAATAAACACTTTGACCTTCCTCCGCTCCCATGTAGCTCCGGTCTCCACTTACAGTTTGCTTCACCAGAGCAGTCCGAAGCTGTAGACGTGACATCACCATGCTGCTTTGCCAATCACTGGCTGCAGTAGACTGTATGCTCTGCAGCTTGGGGGAAAGCAGAGACACTGGCCATGGACTGGGTGCCCCGATACCGGAGCTACAAGGGAGCGATGGAAGGTGAGTTAAAGGGGTACTCCACCCCTAGACATCTTATTCCCTATCCAAAGGATCGTGGAGGTCCCGCCACTGGGAACCCCCTCAATCTCTGCTGTAGCACCACAGATATCTGGAGCACGTAGCAAAGTTGACGGAAAACTGGCGATGTGGGGCGGAGGCTAGTGTTGTCATGTTCACGACCCGCTCGTCACGTAAAAGCCATGCCACCTCAATGCAAGTCTATGGGAGGGGGCGTGACGGCTGTCATGCCCCCTCCCATAGACTTGCATTGAGGGGGCATGGCCGTGACATCACGAGCAGGGCATGGCCGTGATGTCACAAGCCTCTGGCACTACACCCGATGCTCTAAACGAATGTTGAGTGCAGCAGGGGGATCGCGGGGGTCCCAAGCGATGGGACCCCCGCGATCAGACATCTTATCCCCTATCACTTAGTACTCCTTTAAGTATTAATTATTTTAGGCAGGCTGGGGACAATAACAGATTAAATAATTTCACTGGATAACATGTCTTTTGTGTTTATGTGTTTTTATGGGGTACTTTTGGGGAATAAAATTTTGTTCAATCATAAAATATATGATTATAGTCTAATGAAGTGTTAGTAGTATTTATTGAGGTAGGTTTAATCTTTTCTGTCTACTCTGCACTGCAGCCAAAAATCTCTAGAACTTGAACTTCCAGATCTCACCCAAGGGCCAATCATGGTCAGTTATAAAGAATAGATTCAGATGACCAAATTAAAGCACCGGGGCCCTGATGAGAAATCTGTAACTGGCCCATGTACCGATCATACTATTGTTGACTTCCTATGTGACTTTCAGCCCCCGATTCACTAGATGTGACCGCCACCTCTGCCCCCCTTATAGCTCCACTTCTCAATGTATTTCGCTTATGTAAAACACACTGATTTGTGCTCTTACATTGTAAAACCAGATTGATTTCCCATAAGCTGTGGATCCGATGAACAATTGTTGAGGCTTCTGTGGACTTGGCAGGATTTGCATACGGCTTTCTAAGTCGGGTCTTTCTAAACCATATGTGTATGATCATGTTCTAAAGTCTCCTTTTAAACATGTGCGTAAGAAGCCAACAATGACATTTTTCTTACTGCTACTAACCAGGAAATGAATTTGGAAAAAAGAAAAATCAGTATAATTTCACTGTGCAGGTCTATAGGGATACCGTATGGCGGTTTTTATTTTTTTGCTTATAAAATAGTTGGCTCTCTAGTATCCCAGCATATGGCTTATCAATCATATTTCACATTTTAAACTATGGACATTTATTGCCTTTGCAGTGACCAGATCTCATTTTATTTCTGTAATTAGTTTCGTACCGGGGAGATATAGTTTTATTTTAATATAAATAATGGTTTCCTATTATGTATTTATTTCAATAGAAATTCAGTTTAATGAGAATTACTCCCATATGGACAGGAGGAAGGTTTGACAAATTACTGTTTATGTTTCATTCGAACTTCTTTGACGTTTTTCCTTTCAGTCATCATATATTTATTTTTAATTAAATACATCGTCAAGAAATAAAAATAATTATGTATATATAACGGCATATTAATAAATGAATTATTTTTAATATCCCAAAGTATTTTACTAACAATTACAATACAAAAAATCTATAGTTCTCTGTGGAACGCATGCTAAAGGTTCGTTGGTAAGTCCAGCTGTTAAAGGTGTCACCTATTTTTTTTTTATAAAGTTTATTGAAACAAGTGCTTAGTCTGCTCCATGTCTGTAATAATATCTCTGCATTGAATTCAGTCGCCGTGAAGAAACTATGTGAATTACAATGTGTGTACATGGAAGCAGCACTGAGTATGTCACATGCTGTATGCCCGGGTAGAAAGTATGTTTCAATACAATTTATTTACAACAAATAGGATAACATTTTTAAAGGAAATCTGTCATCAGTGTCACCTGCACTAACCTTTCGGTACAGACAGGTAGTGCAGCTGGCACTGATGACAACGATACTTACCTGGTCCCGTTCTGTGCTGTGGTTCTCCGGCAATCCTCCTTGGTATCTTCAAATGTGGGTCCGATTTGGAGCATGGGCTTTGTGATGTCACTAAGCTCCGCCCATGCTCCAAGTTGGGCCCGGAGCTGAAGATAACAAAGAGGATTGCCGGAGAACCACAGCACAGAACGGGACCAGGTAAGTATCGTTGTCATCTGTGTCATCTGCTCTACCTGTCTGTACCTGTCTGTACAGGTTAGTGCAGGTGACACTGATGACAGATTTCCTTTAAAAACGTGGTCCTGTCCCGACAACTGTGTAAACAGTGTAGTCTGGCTTTCCTTGTTTTCAGCTTCCAGGACACCTCAGGCAGTGGCAGACAGGCTGTCGGGGATCAGGAAGCCGTGTTTTGGGAGTACCAATTTAAGATTGTATAAGGACAATCTTACCCATATTGCGTTGTCGTTCTTGCGTGACACATTGTATAATTTCACAACTCTTTGGAAAGGAATGAACCCATGCAGATCAGGCATATGATCTTCAACAGAAGAAAAAGTTTGTGATGATCATGTATCCTATAAATATATGATTTTTTTTTATTAAAATGTGTCCGAAAAATCCAGAGCAGCTCCCATTATAGACTTCTTACTTAAATAAATAAACTAACTTAGAATTACAAAAATGTTCAATAAACAATGTCATTATTTGAAACGAGATGTCCCCTGCATGTTGACTCTGGCTGTACAGCTAGTGAAGTATTGGACTATATATATATATATATATATATATATATATATAATTAAAATTATATCATATTCTTTGTTACCCTTGCACAAGGTAGATCATCAAAAAGATCGAATAGGTTGTGTGAACAACCCATAAGAAATAGAATCTAACAGCAATGATGGCACCAAAGTTATCTCCAGATGTGACATTAGATCCATTATAGTCTTGTTAACTTACACTGCTGAGGGGAATCATTAGTTGCAGTGTGGTCATGTGGGTATATGGGCAGCCAGAGAAGGGACTCTGAAAGATGTTTTATTATTAAAAATAGAAACTGTCACAAATTGTATTGCTAGTCTACACTTGCTAGTAACAGTTGTAGATTTTACTCTGCCAGCTTCAATACAGATGTGGGGGGGGCCTCCAAACACATTGATGGCACTCTACGCTATTGGTATATCACGATATGGAAAGAACCTACAGGAGCAGGGACTTCTGTCTATGGACTGGACTCCCTGCTCATGTGAGTACTGCGTGCATCACTTTTTACTATATATTCATTAGACTGGACTCAGCGTTGAACAGTATTATGATGTAGCGTCACAGCACCCACGATGGCGCACCCTACACAGACTTTGTAGTCTGAAACCATGGAGAAACATAGTTCTGCAAAGGAGATATAGACACACAACAGTAGGAGATTTTTAAACAAAACTGTTTTCAAAAATACTCTAAATTCATGCTGGATTAGTAGGAATTTGGGACATTGGGTTCCAGATTAAAGAACTGTTCTGTATACATATCTATGTCAGATAAGAAAAAAATTGTGGGAAGTAAAAATGACACTTTGTATGTAATTGGGTAGGATTGTATTCCATTTTTAAGCACCAGACGTCTCCATTTTTGATGAAACGCACCCTCACTCTTAATTCCTTATAGAAACGTCTCTGAAACAAGACCCTTTCCCTACTCACACAATGTATAAAGGGGCCTCCATCAAGTTATACTGAGCCAGTCTTCTCAACTTGGCAAATCTAATCTCCATGTATCAAGGGACCCGATCTCTCAAACATGTCCATCCAATTTAGAGTTCCTACTAATTTAGGAGCAGATGAAATGTCCTCATTCACAATGCGAACCTGTGGAGCACGGCCGAGGCCTCCGAGCTTATCTTCTAATCACCGGAGACAGAACTTTGATTTCTCAGGTTCTGAATGTTGAAATAAGTTGCACATGTGCCACATGCCAAACATACAAAATATGACTCAGTGAAGGGTATTTGCTCAGGATTTACCGGGAGTGACTTCAATGATAATTTGTTTAAATGTCACAATGAAAATGTCTTTTCATTCCAACTTTTATTCCACTTGATAGTTGAGTTTTACACCACGCTGAAGAAATATTTACATCTTCACAAACTTGGCAGAAGGTAAATAATAGATGCTAAGACCCGGAATGTCTGCTGTAATTTGATTGGCTGACTCAAACATCAAAGCGTTCCTTTTTTTGTGTTTCCAATGTTGACAACTGACAGGTTAAACCTCCAGACTGTATATACTGTAGACATCAGGCCGACTTGTATGTCTGATATGTGTCAGAATTTTAGTATACGGCAGGGTGTAAAGGGATATGGGAAAGATCTGAAAACTCGTAGAATTATACAATGGTGCTGAAATTCTATAGAAAGTATTAACTTCTTTTGCAATTTTTTTCATGTAGAATTGGACCAGACAGGCTAGCCTTTATTTTTTATATGAATCAATAAGTGTTAGGCGCCCATGACCCTGATGTGAGTTCACCACTTGTCCTTCCTTGGACTCATTTTTGGTTGGTACTAACCACTGCATATTAAAGGGGTATTCTACCCATAGACATCTTATCATGTCCATGGGTAGGATAAGATGTCAGATCGTGGGGGTTCCGCCACCGGGACCCCCCCCCCCCCCGCGATCTCTGTACATCCGACATTCTGTGCCGGGTGCTGCTCCAGTCTCGGAAATGCTGGTTTCTGGGACTGGAGACATGACATCACGCCACACCCCCTGCTTTTATTTTCAAAGAGAAAATGTCGACCATTTTAACCAAATTAAATTTAAAAGCAAATAGTCGATTAAAAATTGGCTGTTCTCTGTCTACAGTGTCTACACAGAAGCGTGTAGATGTGTCCATGGTAACAGACTACAAAGAAAACTTCCAAAAATATAACTAAGAAGCCATATCCACCAGCTAGCTAAAACGTTCTTCTTCTTTATAAAAGTCTATTCACACCAAACGACAGAGACGTAAGAGGCAATAAATGTTTCGTACCTGAGGTACTCGAGTGCTCCGGTATGAAACTGTTGTTGCCTCTCACTCCCTATCATTTGTATGTACCCCCTGCTAATGTGAATATACTTTATTAAACAAAAAATATGCTAAATTTATTAACATGCTTTTAAGTCTATGACAGAAAATCTAATCTGCACCTTCTATGAGCAGGTATTGTTATGTTCCACTTTTTATGCCTTTTCTTACTGTTATTGTAATACATTTTCAGCCATCATTGGTCCATTCTGCTCACCCCTGTCCACTTTAATCACCACTTCTAAAGTTAAATATTTTCAAAAATATGAACTTAGCGCAATAAGGTATGTGTCAAAATTTAGATTTTTAATTCAAGAAAACTGATGCAAAGCCATTACTAAATTCCCATCTACATATTGAGCTCTGTTTAATTGTACTTTGTAATTTAGCAATTTAATTTGCTCACCTCATTAAACTTTTTATATGAAAGTTTGAAAAGGGTATTCCCACAATATACAGTATGGACTCTGTGTGAGGGCTCGGCCTGTACTATACAAAATATAGGTTCCATGTGAGGACTCGGCTTGTACTAATATACACTGCTCATAAAAATAAAGGGAACACTAAGATAACACATCCTAGATCTGAATAAATGAACTAATCGTATGAAATACTTTCGTCTTTACATAGTTGAATGCGCTGACAACAAAATCACACAAAAATTATCAATGGAAATCAAATTTATCAACCCATGGAGGTCTGGATATGGAGTCACACTCAAAATCAAAGTGGAAAACAACACTACAGGCTGATCCAACTTTATGTAATGTCCTTAAAATAAGTCAAAATGAGGCTCAGTAGTGTGTGTGGCCTCCATGTGCCCGTATGACCTCCCTACAACGGCTGTGCATAGTTCTGATGAGGTGGCTCCTGGAAAGTCTGTGGTGCAACGAGACATTGGTGGATGGAGCGAGACATGATGTCCCAGATGTGCTCAATTGGATTCAGGTCTGGGGAAAGGGCGGGCCAGTCCATAGTATCAATGCCTTCCTCTTTCAGGAACTGCTGACACACTCCAGCCACATGAGGTCTAGCATTGTCTTGCATTAGGAGGAACCCAGGGCCAACCGCACCAGCATATGGTCTTAGAAGGGGTCTGAGGAGCTCATCTCGGTACCTAATGGCAGTCAGGCTACCTCTGGCAAGCACATGGAGGGCAGTGCGGCCCCTTAAAGAAATGCCATCCCACACCATTACTGGCCCACCGCCAAACCGGTCCTGCTGGAGGATGTTGCAGGCAGCAGAACATTCTCCACGGCGTCTCCAGACTCTGTCACGTCAGTCACATATGCTCAGTGTGAATCTGCTTTCATCTATGAAGAGCACAGGGCGCCAGTGGCGAATTTGCCAATCTTTGTGTTCTCTGGCAAATGCTAAACATCCTGCATGGTGTTGGGCTGTAAGCACAAACCCCACCTTGGAAGTCGGGCCCTCATACCACACTCATGGAGTCTGTTTCTGACTGTTTGAGTGGACACACCTTTGTGGTCTGCTGGAGGTAATTTTGCAGGGCTCTGGCAGTGCTCCTCCTGCTCCTAGTTGCACAAAGGCGGAGGTATCTGTCCTGTCGCTGGGTTGCTGTCCTCCTACGGCCTCCTCCACGTCTCCTGATGTACTGGCCTGTCTCCTGGTAGTGGCTCCATGCTCTGGACACTACGTTGACATACACAGAAAACCTTCTTGCCACAGGTCGCATTGATGTGCCATCCTGGATGAGCTGCAGCACCTGAGCCACTTGTGTGGGTTGTAGACTCCGTCTCATGCTACCACTAGAGTGAAAACACTGTCAGCATTCAAAAGTGAGCAAAACATCAGCCAGGAAGCATAGGGACTGAGAAGTGGTCTGTGGTCACCACCTGTAGAACCACTCTTTTCTTGGGGGTGTCTTGCTAATTGCCTATAATTTCCACCTGTTGTCTGTTCCATTTGCACAACAGCATGTGAAATTGATTGTCAATCAGTGTTGCTTCCTGAGTGGACAGTGTGATTTCACAGAAGTGTCATTGACTTGGAGTAACATTGTGTTGTTTAAGTGTTCCCTCCATTTTTTTAAGCAGTGTACAATATACTGGCTGCATATGAGGGCTCAGCCTATATACTACTATATAATATACTGGTTCCATGTGAGAACCTGGCCTGTACTAATATACAACATACAGGCTTCTGATGAGGGCTCAGATTAAACTACTATATAATATAGAGACTCCATGTGAGGGCTCAGATTAAAGGGGTACTCCGGTGGAAAACTTTTTTTTTTTTTTTTTTTTTTAATGAACTGGTGCCAGAAAGTTAAACAGATTTGTAAATGACTTCTATTTAAAAATCTTAATCCTTTCAGTACTTTTTAGCACCTGTTTGCTACAGAGGAAAATCTTTATTTTTTTAATTTCTTTTCTGTCTGACCACAGTGCTCTCTGCTGACACGTGATGCACGTATCAGGAACTGTCCAGAGCAGGAGAAAATCCCCATAGCAAACCTATGCTACTCTGGACAGTTCCTGACCCGGACAGAGGTGTCAGCAGAGAGCACTGTGGACAACACAAAAAAGAAATTCAAAAAGTAAAGAATTTCCTCTGTAGCATACAGCTGCTAAAAAGTACTAAAACGTATTACATTATAAGACAGAAAATGCTGAAAAAACGTGGAACCTGATCACAAAAGGTGCAGACCTTGTGCAGTTTGCAGTGCCATCTTTTTGGTGCATTTTGTGCCAAATGTGGTGCACACTGTTAACACCACATTTTAAAATAGATTACACTAAAATGTTACTTTGTTTGCACCATGCTCACCAATCTAAAAACAGTGTCCTATGTTTGTATGTATTCTGCACCATATTTTTCAAAGCTCATTTGTCACTTTTTGGTGCACAAAAGTGTTTAGTGTTGAGTATAATTGGTGTAAGCAGGGCCTAACTACAACGGAGGTGCTGGGGCATGTCCAATGTTTTTGTCTTGAAGGTACATAAATTAAAAGAATCATTTTTTTAATTTTATTTAAGAAAATAATTGGTATTAAATAACTAAATTAAAGTTAGTATAATTGCTTTTCGTGTGGGTCCCATGAGATGTAGCTTGACACTGCTCACTCCTGCCACTTTCTACTAAAATCTGAGTGAAATCTATCACAAGGAGTCAGACTGCAACTCCATTTCACAGGAATACACCTAGACTCTATAGTGAGAGTTGGTGGAAAAACATTCTATGTCACTGATCTATCACTTAGGACTCTTAGGACACTTAGCAGAGCAAGTACAGTGGTAAAACTCCTCCTGCTCTACCTCTGAGAAGTCAGAGACATCAAAGGGGTACTCCAGTGGAAAACTTTTTTTTTATAAATAAACTGGTGCCAAAAAATGTAAACATATTTGTAAATTAATTCTATTTAAAAATCTTTATCATTTCAGTACTTACCAGGAAGTTGTGTAGTTCTTTTCTGTCTGACCACAGTGCTCTCTGCTGACACCTCTGTCCATGTCAGGAACTGTCCAGAGCAGGAGAGGTTTGCTATGGTGATTTGCTCCTACTCTGGACCATTCCTGACACGGACAGAGGTGTTACTGTGGTCAGAGAGAAAATAACTATTCAACTTCCTCTGTAGTATACAGCTGATAAGTACTGGAAGGATTAAGATTTTTAAATAAAGGTAATTAACAAATCTGTTTAACTTTTTGGCAAGAGTTGATTTAAAAAACATTTTTTCCACCGGAATACCCCTTTAGCGTGCGTTCCCACAGGGCGTATACGCAGCGTATTTGATGCTGCGCAAAATTTATGGCAGCAGCGGGAAATACGCTGCGTATTCCTTGCTCACCATACACACAGGGCTTTCCGCCGGCAGCCCTATGTGTGCAGTGAGTTTTTGAGGCGGAGCCGTGCCTCACAGACACGCCGGCACACGGCCCCGCCTCCAAAACTCACTATGCACATAGGGCTGCCGCCGGAAAGCCCTGTGTGTATGGTGAGCAAGGAATACGCAGCATATTTCCCGCTGCTGCCGTAAAATTTGCGCAGCGTCAAATACGCTGCGTATATGCCCTGTGGGAACGCACCCTTAAGAGAAAATGAAGGCTGCAGTAAAAGAACCATAACAAAGGGGAAGAAGGAATCAAGATGACAGACAACCCATAAATGGTACATCAACTAAAAAACATTCACACATACGGCATACTCATGAGCTTCTACATTTTTTTTAAAGCGTACTTCCGATGATAGTCCCCGCGGCAGGATACGTGTTAAAATTGTGCAGCAACTTCGGAGCCTTAGACTTTGCCGGAAGACTTGTATGGGACTTCTGGCAAATACGTATGTCTCCTGGTCGTGATCGCCTCGAGGCAAGTTTTGGCTCCGGGACTGCTGCTAAATCTAAACACATAGGACCATTTTTGGAGGTACACTTTAATAGGAGCCTATAATGCACTATATACATAAAATATCCTGACATACTGTATAACTATAATATTATTCTCCTTCAATATACATTTGTAACAATTCGAGGTAGGAAAAATATTTAGTATTACATGGGAACATTTGGGGAACGCCACCATTCATAAGGTGCAAATCCCTACGATTTGTAATCTCTAGACATCTAAGGACTTGTATTTTGGGTAAAGTCTGCTTCTATAGGAGACCACACGGCTCAGTGTCAGATGTAAGGGATAAAATCTAAAGACTAATTAAAAAGAGTCACAATAAAGTTGGTTATAATCGCACCAGGTTCTCACTTGGTGGCCATTTTTGTTTATTTGACACTACCTAAAATATGCAATTACCGTACAAGAGAAAAATGCTGCAATGGAACAAGACTTTATGTTCTAAATATTTGCTAAAGTGCTAAAAATCTCATAATTTTCTGTTTATTTGCAATAAAGCTGAGGATGAAATCATTTCAATAGGACAGCATTGTGGCGGGGGAAAATCAGGCCAGAAAACCTGTTTGCTTTACTGAGGAAGTCTTTGAAGCCGCCTATAAAAATGCAGCTGGTATTAGAATAAGGCTCTGAACGTCAGAGTTGCACGTTTATGTCTTTCAAGTTGACGTGTGATGAAATGGATTACAGGACTAAACAGTGATCCAAGAAACAGTTTATGTTATTACTAACCTATGTAACTGAATGTGCTAACCCAGAAGACTACATCCTCTATAATGAAACTCTCAAGACCAGGTATAGGTAGTGTCCATGTCTCCTTAGATACGTAGGCCGACATCTTGCATGATGGTCAATGGTTGAAGGGGTACTCTGCTGCTCAGTGTTTGGAACAAACTGTTTTGAACGCTGGAGCCGGTGCCGGGAGCTCATGATATCATAGCCCCGCGCCCTCATGATGTCACGCCCCCTCCCATAGACTTGCATCGAGGGGGCAAGTCTACGCTGGAGCCATGAGCTCGTGAAGTCATAGCTATGCCCCCTCATGACTGTACGCCCCGCCCCATCAATGCAAGTCTATAGGAGGGGGCGTGACAGCCGTCACACCCCCTCCCATAGATTTGCATTGAGGGGGCAAGTCTACGCTGGAGTCGGGAGCTCGTGATGTCATAGCCATGCCCCCCTCAATGCCAGTCTATGGGAGGGGGCATGACAGCCGGGGGCGTGGCTTTGATATCAGGAGCTCCCAGCAACGGCTCCAGCATTTAAAACAGTTTGTTCCAAATGCTGAGCAGCGGAGTTCCCATTAAAGTAAATAAAAGCTTCAAAAATGTATCCAAATCAAAAATAAAAACTGGATTTAAAGAGAATCTCTTACCAGAACAGACCTACAAGTCATCTGATAGTCTCTTCTAAAATAGTTTTAAGAGACTTTTGAGCGATTCACAAAATCCCACTTTATGTCTTTGTATCTTATTAGTTAGTCGATAGAAATAAAATAAAAATAAAGCCAATAGTTGATACATGATACAAATGTCAGGCTTTTATCAGGATGATGGGCTCCGCCAAGCAGCAAAAAATGTTCTGAAATGGTTGGAGAAACATGGCGAAGAGTTCAAGGTGTTGACTTGGCCTTCACATTCCTCAGAGCTCAATCTGTAGAGTGTGCTTGAAGTATAAGTCTGATCCATGAAGGCAGAACCTCACAACCTACAGGACATAAAGGATCTACTACTCATGTCTTGGTTCCAGATACCTCAGGACACCTTCAGAGATCTTGTGAAGAACATGCCTGATGAGTCAGAATTGTTTTGGTGAAATGAATGGGGGGCCAACACCATATTGGGCAGAAATCTGACATTAGGTATATGCTGCCCTATCTGAGGGCAGTATAAACTGGGGAGAGAGATGGCGGTTACAGTGATGGATTATATCTAATAACGCAGCCATTCTTCTGATATACTTGAGATCTAGTGCCATGCTGTGCCTTTACCCTTTCCCATTGGTTGCTGATCGAAGGCTGTCTGCCTATACATAGAATAGATAGTAAACTATCCATCAGCAGTGTCACGATGCCGGCTGGCAGGAGGTGGATCCTCTGTGCCAGAGAGGGATTGGCATGGACCGTGCTAGTGGACCGGTTCTAAGTCACTACTGGTTTTCACCAGAGCCCGCCGCAAAGCGGGATGGTCTTGCTGCGGCGGTAGTGACCAGGTCGTATCCACTAGCAACGGCTCAACCTCTCTGACTGCTGAAGATAGGCGCGGTACAAGGGAGTAGACAGAAGCAAGGTCGGACGTAGCAGAAGGTCGGGGCAGGCAGCAAGGATCGTAGTCAGGGGCAACGGCAGGAGGTCTGGAACACAGGCTAGGAACACTCAAGGGAACGCTTTCACTGGCACAATGGCAACAAGATCCGGCGAGGGAGTGCAGGGGAAGTGAGGTATACATAGGGAGTGCACAGGTGAACACACTGATTAGAACCACTGCGCCGATCAGCGGCGCAGTGGCCCTTTAAATTTCAGAGACCCGGCGCGCGCGCGCCCTAGGGAGCGGGGCCGCGCGCGCCGGGACAGGACCGACGGAGAGCGAGTCAGGTACGGGAGCCGGGGTGCGCATCGCGAGCGGGCGCCACCCGCATCGCGAATCGCATCCCGGCTGGAGGCGGTATCGCAGCGCACCCGGTCAGTGGATCTGACCGGGGCGCTGCGGGAGCGAGAGTGTAGCGAGCGCTCCGGGGAGGAGCGGGAACCCGGAGCGCTCGGCGTAACAGTACCCCCCCCCTTGGGTCTCCCCCTCTTCTTGGAGCCTGAGAACCTGAGGACCAGATTTTTATCTAGGATATTGTCCTCAGGTTCCCAGGATCTCTCTTCAGGACCACAGCCCTCCCAGTCAACCAAAAAGAAGGTTTTTCCTCTGACCTTTTTGGAGGCCAGTATCTCCTTTACGGGAAAGATGTCTGAAGAACCGGAGACAGGAGTGGGAGAGATAAGTTTAGGAGAGAAACGGTTGATGATGAGTGGTTTAAGAAGAGAAACGTGAAAGGCATTAGGAATACGAAGAGAAGGAGGGAGAAGAAGTTTATAAGAGACAGGATTAATCTGGCACAAAATTTTGAACGGACCAAGATAGCGTGGTCCCAATTTGTAGCTGGGAACACGGAAGCGGACATATTTAGCGGAGAGCCATACCTTGTCTCCGGGAGAAAAAATGGGGGGAGCTCTTCTTTTCTTATCAGCAAACTTCTTCATGCGTGATGAAGCCTGTAAGAGAGAATTTTGGGTCTCTTTCCATATGGTGGAAAGATCACGAGATATTTCATCCACAGCGGGTACACCAGAGGGCAAGGGAGTAGGGAGGGGGGGAAGAGGGTGACGGCCGTACACCACGAAAAATGGGGATTTGGAAGAAGATTCAGAAACTCTGAAGTTATACGAGAATTCGGCCCATGGTAGAAGATCTGCCCAGTCATCCTGGCGGGAGGAAACAAAATGCCGTAAATAATCACCCAGGACCTGGTTAATTCTTTCTACTTGCCCATTGGATTGAGGATGATAAGCAGAAGAAAAGTTTAATTTAATCTTGAGTTGTTTACAGAGAGCCCTCCAGAATTTAGACACGAATTGGACGCCTCTATCCGAGACGATCTGCATGGGCAACCCGTGAAGACGAAAAATTTGTACAAAAAATTGTTTTGCCAACTGAGGCGCAGAAGGAAGACCAGGAAGAGGGATGAAATGTGCCATCTTGGAGAATCGATCAACGACCACCCAAACAACAGTGTTGCCACGGGATGAGGGTAAGTCTGTAATAAAGTCCATACCAATCAGAGACCAAGGCTGTTCGGGAACAGGCAGAGGATGAAGAAGACCAGCGGGCTTCTGGCGAGGAGTCTTATCCCGGGCACAGACAGTGCAGGCTCGCACAAAATCCACAACATCCGTCTCCAGAGTCGGCCACCAATAGAAACGAGAGATGAGTTGCACGGATTTCTTGATGCCCGCATGACCTGCGAGATGGGAGGAGTGACCCCATTTGAGGATTCCGAGGCGTTGGCGTGGAGAGACGAAGGTCTTCCCTGGAGGAGTTTGCCTGATGGAGGCTGGAGAAGTGGAGATCAGGCAGTCAGGAGGAATGATGTGTTGCGGAGAGAGCTCTACTTCCGAGGCATCCGAGGAACGAGAGAGAGCATCGGCCCTAATGTTCTTATCGGCAGGCCGAAAGTGAATTTCAAAATTAAATCGGGCAAAGAACAGAGACCACCTGGCCTGGCGAGGATTCAGCCGTTGGGCAGACTGGAGATAGGAGAGGTTCTTGTGATCGGTGTAAATAATAACTGGAAATCTTGATCCCTCCAGCAGATGCCTCCATTCCTCAAGTGCTAATTTAATGGCTAGTAGCTCTCGATCCCCGATGGAGTAGTTCCTCTCCGCCGGAGAGAAGGTCTTAGAAAAAAAACCACAAGTAACAGCATGCCCGGAAGAATTTTTTTGTAGAAGGACCGCTCCAGCTCCTACTGAGGAGGCATCAACCTCCAATAGGAAGGGTTTAGATGGGTCAGGTCTGGAGAGCACGGGAGCTGAAGAAAAGGCAGACTTGAGCTGTTTAAAGGCATCTTCCGCTTGAGGAGGCCATGACTTAGGACTGGCATTCTTTTTGGTTAAAGCCACGATAGGAGCCACAATGGTGGAAAAATGTGGAATAAATTGTCTGTAATAATTGGCGAACCCCAAAAAACGTTGGATAGCACGGAGTCCGGAGGGGCGTGGCCAATCTAAGACGGCAGAGAGTTTGTCTGGATCCATTTGTAGTCCCTGGCCAGAGACCAAGTATCCTAGGAAAGGAAGAGATTGACATTCAAACAGACATTTCTCCATTTTGGCATAAAGTTGATTGTCACAAAGTCTCTGAAGAACCATGCGGACATGCTGGCGGTGTTCTTCTAAGTTGGCAGAAAAAATCAGGATATCGTCCAGATACACAACAACACAGGAATATAAGAGATCACGAAAAATTTCATTAACAAAGTCTTGGAAGACGGCAGGGGCGTTGCACAGGCCAAAGGGCATGACCAGATACTCAAAGTGTCCATCTCTAGTGTTAAATGCCGTTTTCCATTCATCCCCCTCTCTGATGCGGATGAGATTATAAGCACCTCTTAAGTCCAGTTTGGTAAAGATGTGGGCACCTTGGAGGCGATCAAAGAGTTCAGAGATGAGAGGTAGAGGGTAGCGGTTCTTTACCGTGATTTTATTAAGACCGCGGTAGTCAATGCAAGGACGTAGGGAGCCATCTTTTTTGGACACAAAGAAAAATCCGGCTCCGGCAGGAGAGGAGGATTTGCGGATAAAGCCCTTTTTTAAATTTTCCTGGATGTACTCAGACATAGCAAGAGTCTCTGGGGCAGAGAGAGGATAAATTCTGCCCCGGGGTGGAGTAGTGCCCGGGAGGAGGTCAATAGGACAGTCATAAGGCCTGTGAGGAGGTAGAGTCTCAGCTTGTTTTTTGCAAAAAACATCCGCAAAGTCCATATAGGCCTTAGGGAGACCGGTTACAGGGGGAACCACAGGGTCACGGCAAGGAGTACTGGTAACCGGTTTAAGGCAGTCCTTGAAACAAGAGGGACCCCAACTCTTGATCTCCCCTGTGGACCAATCCAGGGTTGGGGAATGGTGTTGAAGCCAGGGTAGTCCAAGGAGAATTTCGGAAGTGCAATTGGAGAGGACCAAAAACTCAATTTTTTCGTGGTGAGGTCCGATGCACATTAGGAGGGGTTCCGTGCGGTAACGCACGGCACAGTCCAATCTTTCATTGTTAACGCAATTGATGTAGAGAGGTCTGGCGAGACTGGTCACTGGGATGTTGAACCTGTTGATGAGAGAGGCCAAAATAAAGTTTCCTGCAGATTCGGAGTCCAAGAAGGCCTTAGTGGAGAAGGAGAAGGTAGAGGCAGATATCCGCACAGGCACAGTAAGACGTGGAGAAGCAGAGTTGACATCAAGGACTGTTTCACCTTTGTGCGGAGTCAGCGTACGTCTTTCCAGGCGGGGAGGACGGATAGGACAATCCTTCAGGAAGTGTTCGGTACCGGCACAGTACAGGCAGAGATTCTCCATGCGGCGTCTTGTCCTCTCTTGAGGTGTCAGGCGAGACCGGTCAACTTGCATAGCCTCCACGGCGGAAGGCACAGGAACGGATTGCAGAGGACCAGAGGAGAGAGGAGCCGGGGAGAAAAAACGCCTCGTGCGAACAAGGTCCATATCCTGACGGAGCTCCTGACGCCTTTCGGAAAAACGCATGTCAATGCGAGTGGCTAGATGAATGAGTTCATGTAGGTTAGCAGGAATTTCTCGTGCGGCCAGAACATCTTTAATGTTGCTGGATAGGCCTTTTTTAAAGGTCGCGCAGAGGGCCTCATTATTCCAGGAAAGTTCTGAAGCAAGAGTACGGAATTGCACGGCGTACTCGCCAACGGAAGAATTACCCTGGACCAGGTTCAGCAGGGCAGTCTCAGCAGAAGAGGCTCGGGCAGGTTCCTCAAAGACACTTCGAATTTCCGAGAAGAAGGAGTGTACAGAGGCAGTGACGGGGTCATTGCGGTCCCAGAGCGGTGTGACCCATGACAGAGCTTTTCCAGACAGAAGGCTGACTACGAAAGCCACCTTAGACCTTTCAGTAGGAAACTGGTCCGACATCATCTCCAAGTGCAGGGAACATTGTGAAAGAAAGCCACGGCAAAACTTAGAGTCCCCATCAAATTTATCCGGCAAGGATAGTCGTAGGCCTGAGGCGGCCACTCGCTGCGGAGGAGGTGCAGGAGCTGGCGGAGGAGATGATTGCTGAAGCTGTGGTAGTAGCTGCTGTAGCATCACGGTCAGTTGAGACAGCTGGTGGCCTTGTTGCGCTATCTGTTGTGACTGCTGGGCGACCACCGTGGTGAGGTCGGCGACAACTGGCAGAGGAACTTCAGCGGGATCCATGGCCGGATCTACTGTCACGATGCCGGCTGGCAGGAGGTGGATCCTCTGTGCCAGAGAGGGATTGGCGTGGACCGTGCTAGTGGACCGGTTCTAAGTCACTACTGGTTTTCACCAGAGCCCGCCGCAAAGCGGGATGGTCTTGCTGCGGCGGTAGTGACCAGGTCGTATCCACTAGCAACGGCTCAACCTCTCTGACTGCTGAAGATAGGCGCGGTACAAGGGAGTAGACAGAAGCAAGGTCGGACGTAGCAGAAGGTCGGGGCAGGCAGCAAGGATCGTAGTCAGGGGCAACGGCAGGAGGTCTGGAACACAGGCTAGGAACACTCAAGGGAACGCTTTCACTGGCACAATGGCAACAAGATCCGGCGAGGGAGTGCAGGGGAAGTGAGGTATACATAGGGAGTGCACAGGTGAACACACTGATTAGAACCACTGCGCCAATCAGCGGCGCAGTGGCCCTTTAAATCGCAGAGACCCGGCGCGCGCGCGCCCTAGGGAGCGGGGCCGCGCGCGCCGGGACAGGACCGACGGAGAGCGAGTCAGGTACGGGAGCCGGGGTGCGCATCGCGAGCGGGCGCCACCCGCATCGCGAATCGCATCCCGGCTGGAGGCGGTATCGCAGCGCACCCGGTCAGTGGATCTGACCGGGGCGCTGCGGGAGCGAGAGTGTAGCGAGCGCTCCGGGGAGGAGCGGGAACCCGGAGCGCTCGGCGTAACAAGCAGCCAGTGGATGGAGGGAGCTTGTCCTTCAATCATGCGAAGGGGGCAGGATTACAGCGCAGCAGACGGACTAGGTGGGGGAGATTTATCAAAGTTGTCTATGTCCCGCATCAATATAGACCAAACTACAGAGTGTTAGGCCGGTCTATTGTGCGCCTAATTTATCAAAAGTCGCACGGCTCTTGATAAATTCTGTGCACAGACTTCGGGATCTATGCTTTAGACTGTATTTAAACCTGACATTTAAGCAAACTTTCAGCTGATGCGACTTGTCGCTGAAAAGTCGCTATTGATAAATTCAGCACCAATGCATTTTTCTTTCTAAAATAGACTAGAATGAATCATGTTCTAAAAAACCTCTAAAGCAAAAGTTGCTAAAAAGTCGCACAGAAAGTTACAGTCTAAATATGTGCGACTTTTTAGCAACTTTTGCTTTAGAGGTTTTTTAGAACATGATGTATTCTAGTCTATTTTAGAAAGAAAAATGCATTGGTGCTGAATTTATCAATAGCGACTTTTCAGCGACAAGTCGCATCAGCTGAAAGTTTGCTTAAATGTCAGGTTTAAATACAGTCTAAAGCATAGATCCCGAAGTCTGTGCACAGAATTTATCAAGAGCCGTGCGACTTTTGATAAATTAGGCGCACAATAGATCGGCCTAACACTCTGTAGTTTGGTCTATATTGATGCGGGACATAGACAACTTTGATAAATCTCCCCCACCTAGTCCGTCTGCTGCGCTGTAATCCTGCCCCCTTCGCATGATTGAAGGACCAGCTCCCTCCATCCACTGGCTGCTGATGGATAGTTTACTATCTATTCTATGTATAGGCAGACAGCCTTCGATCAGTCGCACATATTTAGACTGTAACTTTCTGTGCGACTTTTTAGCAACTTTTGCTTTAGAGGTTTTTTAGAACATGATGTATTCTAGTCTATTTTAGAAAGAAAAATGCATTGGTGCTGAATTTATCAATAGCGACTTTTCAGCGACAAGTCGCATCAGCTGAAAGTTCGCTTAAATGTCATAGCTTCCTGCCCAGGGGACTACTTATGGGGCCGGTGGGGGAGACATCATATCCTCACCATACCTGTGGGCAGGAACGTCTCCTGGGGATGGTGAGGAAGAAGATTTTGCCATGTATAACATGTTGGGCAGAAAAATCTCTCGGACATGCTTAGAAAGAAGATTTTACCATATGTAACACATGGCAATGTGTTACAATGGTACAATCTAACATAGTGTGATGTCCCAGGACATGGTCCTGCAATAACCATAGGCCCTGTCAGGTTGAGACCCACAGTGAACTGAGGGCTCCCCTGCAAGATCTCCCCCTGTTGTTTCCAGAATATTGTGTATATCACTTTATTGCCTACACAGTATCCTTTAGTATAGGTAGTACAAAGGAACTGTGGGAGGTCTCAAGGACCTGTGTAAGTCTGTCACATGTTATGCAGTCACATGATTTGTTGTCACATGTTCTCCTAGAGAGCACCAGCTTAACTTATGACCCGCAGCTTGACCAATGGGTTTTAGTCCAGCCTCCCACTATATAAAGGGGCGGCCATTACAATACTGTCTCTTCTGCTGCAAGCAGCTCATGGAGATCAAGTCTTTGTTGAGGAACAGTTAACACCAGAGATCTCAGTGCAAGTGATCACCATCTGGAAGACCACAAAAGCTACAGTCATTCCAGTAAGTCTCAAGTCTATGTTTGCTGTCACTGAAACTAGTCAAGTCCTGCATTTAGTCAAGTCAAGTCCAATCTTGAGTCAAGTTAATTACAAGTATATTGGTCCAGCAAGCTGCGAGGTCCTTCTGGGTCCTGGCCACCTCTCTGGGAAATTAGGCCTTAGCTGTGAAGATAATTCCATCTGTCTTATACTCAGTAAAGCCTCCGTTTGACCATAACTGGTTGTGAACTCTCATTTCACTACTAGCAACCGGGATAGCAGAGAAACCGGGCATGTGGAGTTAAAGAACCCTAAAACCAGACTGGCGTCACGAACACTAGGGGTTAACAACATTTTACCCCCGGGGTTAATACCATCTGATCCCACCACTCACACCCCTACACCCATGGTCCCACCATACACCCGTGGGTCACCACAATAGTAACATAGTAACACAGTTCATAAGGTTGAAAAAAGACCAGAGTCCATCAAGTTCAACCTATAACCCTAATGAGTCCCTACTGAGTTGATCCAGAGGACGGCAAAAAACCCTCATACTAGAGGTAAAAATTCCTTCCCGACACCAAATATGCATCAGAATAAATCCCTGGATCAATTTTCTGTCCCTATAAATCTAGTATACATAACCAGCAATGTTATTATTCTCCAAAAATGCACCCAGACCCCTCTTAAATTCTTTTACTGAGTTCCCCATGACCACCTCCTCAGGCAGAAAATTACACAGTCTCGCTGCTCTTACAGTAAAGAACCCCCATCTGTGCTGGTGTAGAAACCTTCTTTCCTCAAGACTTAGACTGTATGGATACAGTCCTGTGTATAAATAGATCATGGGAGAGTTCTCTGTACTGTCCCCTGATATATTTCTACATAGTTATTAGGTCTCCCCTAAGCCTTCTTTTTTCTAAACTAAAAAACCTGATCTGATGATCCCTTTAAGGCCAAACTACCTAGAAAAGATCACATGAGAGAGTTGCTTTGCATATCCTTTCTTCCCAGAATTTCCAGTGGCCTACAGTCATGGCCTTAAATGTTGGCACCCCTGAAATTTTTTAAGAAAAGGAAGTATTTCTCACAGAAAATGATTGCAGTAACATATGTTTTGCTATACACGTGTTTATTACCTTTGTGTGTATTAGAACTAAAAAGGGAGAGGAAAAAAAGCAAATTGGACATAATGTCACCAAACTCCAAAAATGGTCTGGACAAAATTATTGGCACCCTTTAAAAATGTTGGAAAAATAAGACTGTTTTAAGCATGTGATGCTCCTTTAGACTCACCTGGGGCAAGTAACAGGTGTGGGCAACATAAAAATCACACCTGAAAGCAGATAAAAAGGAGAGAAGTTCACTTAGTCTTTGCATTGTGTGTCTGTGTATGCCACACTAGGCATGGTAAACAGAAAGAAGAGAAGTGAACTGTCTGAGTGTCACGATGCCGGCTGGCAGGTAGTGGATCCTCTGTGCCAGAGAGGGATTGGCGAGGACCGCGCTAGTGGACCGGTTCTAAGTCACTACTGGTTTTCACCAGAGCCCGCCGCAAAGCGGGATGGTCTTGCTGCGGCGGTAGTGACCAGGTCGTATCCACTAGCAACGGGTCACCTCTCTGACTGCTGATGATAGGCGAGGTACAAGGGAGTAGACAGAAGCAAGGTCGGACGTAGCAGAAGGTCGGGGGCAGGCGGCAAGGTTCGTAGTCAGGGTGGATAGCAGAAGTTCTGGTACACAGGCTTTAGACACACAATACGCTTTCACTAGGCACAAGGGCAACAAGATCCGGCCAGGGAGTGCATGGGAGGAGGTCAGATATAGTCAGGGACCAGGTGGAAGCCAATTAAGCTAATTGGGCCAGGCACCAATCATTGGTGCACTGGCCCTTTAAGTCTCAGGGAGCTGGCGCGCGCGCGCCCTAGAGAGCGGAGCCGCGCGCGCCAGCACATGACAGCAGGGGACGGGAACGGGTAAGTGACCTGGGATGCGATTCGCGAGCGGGCGCGTCCCGCTGTGCGAATCGCATCCCCAACGGCCATGACAGTGCAGCGCTCCCGGTCAGCGGGACTGACCGGGGAGCTGCAGGGAGAAAGACGCCGTGAGCGCTCCGGGGAGGAGCGGGGACCCGGAGCGCTAGGCGTAACAGTACCCCCCCCCCTTAGGTCTCCCCTTTTTTTTGTCCGGTGACTGCCTCCCCTGGGATGAGGACACCGGGAAGGAATGGATGGTTTCCTCAATGGCAGGCAGTACAGCAGGAGTAGGAATGGGGAGGGAGGGCAGAGGGTGAAGCTTGGCACGGGGCAGGGAGACACAAGGACGGGAGCCATGAGGGGACACAGAGGCTTTCCTGAAGGGACTGGGAGGGGGGGAGAGGCATTTTCTGTGGCAGGCAGAGTCCCTAACGACTTTAGGGGGACCGGATACAGGAGGAACCACAGGGTCACGGCAGGGAGTACTGGGAACTGGTTTAAGGCAGTCCTTGGAACAAGAGGGACCCCAACTCTTGATCCCCCCAGTGGACCAGTCCAGGGTTGGGGAATGGTGTAGAAGCCAGGGTAGTCCAAGGAGAACTTCGGAAGTGCAATTGGGAAGGACAAAAAATTCAATTTTCTCGTGATGAGGTCCGATGCACATTAGGAGGGGCTCCGTGCGGTAACGCACGGTGCAATCCAACCTGGCTCCGTTGACCGCGGAAATGTGGAGTGGCTTGACAAGACGGGTCACCGGAATGCGGAATTTATTCACCAAGGACTCCCGAATAAAATTCCCAGAAGCACCAGAGTCCAGGCAGGCCATGGCTGAGAGGGAAGAGCTGGCAGAAGTAGAAATCCGTACAGGCACCGTGAGACGTGGAGAAGCCGACTTAGCATCCAGAGACGCCACACCCACGAGAGCTGGGTGCGAGCGTGCGTTTCCCAGACGTGGAGGACGGATAGGGCAATCCACCAAAAAATGTTCGGTACTGGCACAGTACAGACAAAGATTCTCTTCCTTACGGCGATTCCTCTCTTCCAGGGTCAGGCGAGACCGATCCACTTGCATGGCTTCCTCGGCGAGAGGCCTAGGCGCAGATTGCAGTGGAGACTGTGGGAGAGGTGTCCAGAGATCTAAGTCTTTTTCCTGGCGGAGCTCTTGATGTCTCTCAGAAAAACGCATGTCAATGCGAGTGGCTAGATGAATGAGTTCATGTAGATTAGCAGGAGTTTCTCGTGCGGCCAGAACATCTTTAATGTTGCTGGATAGGCCTTTTTTAAAGGTCGCGCAGAGGGCCTCATTATTCCAGGAAAGTTCAGAAGCAAGAGTACGGAATTGTATGGCGTACTCGCCAACGGAAGAATTACCCTGGACCAGGTTCAGCAGGGCAGTCTCAGCAGAAGAGGCTCGGGCAGGTTCCTCAAAGACACTTCGAATTTCCGAGAAGAAGGAGTGTACAGAGGCAGTGACGGGGTCATTGCGGTCCCAGAGCGGTGTGGCCCATGACAGAGCTTTTCCAGACAGAAGGCTGACTACGAAAGCCACCTTAGACCTTTCAGTAGGAAACTGGTCCGACATCATCTCCAAGTGCAGAGAACATTGCGAAAGGAAGCCACGGCAAGACTTAGAGTCCCCATTAAATTTGTCCGGCAAGGACAGGCGGAGGCTAGGAGTGGCCACTCGCTGCGGAAGGGGTGCAGGAGCTGGCGGAGGAGATGATTGCTGCTGAAGTTGCGACTGAAGTTGCTGCACAATGGTGAATACTTCCGACAGCTGGTGGGTTAGATGGGCGATCTGTCGGGATTGCTGGGCGACCACCGTGGTGATATCAGAGATATAAGGCAGAGGGACGTCAGCGGGATCCATGGCCGGATCTACTGTCACGATGCCGGCTGGCAGGTAGTGGATCCTCTGTGCCAGAGAGGGATTGGCGAGGACCGCGCTAGTGGACCGGTTCTAAGTCACTACTGGTTTTCACCAGAGCCCGCCGCAAAGCGGGATGGTCTTGCTGCGGCGGTAGTGACCAGGTCGTATCCACTAGCAACGGGTCACCTCTCTGACTGCTGATGATAGGCGAGGTACAAGGGAGTAGACAGAAGCAAGGTCGGACGTAGCAGAAGGTCGGGGGCAGGCGGCAAGGTTCGTAGTCAGGGTGGATAGCAGAAGTTCTGGTACACAGGCTTTAGACACACAATACGCTTTCACTAGGCACAAGGGCAACAAGATCCGGCCAGGGAGTGCATGGGAGGAGGTCAGATATAGTCAGGGACCAGGTGGAAGCCAATTAAGCTAATTGGGCCAGGCACCAATCATTGGTGCACTGGCCCTTTAAGTCTCAGGGAGCTGGCGCGCGCGCGCCCTAGAGAGCGGAGCCGCGCGCGCCAGCACATGACAGCAGGGGACGGGAACGGGTAAGTGACCTGGGATGCGATTCGCGAGCGGGCGCGTCCCGCTGTGCGAATCGCATCCCCAACGGCCATGACAGTGCAGCGCTCCCGGTCAGCGGGACTAACCGGGGAGCTGCAGGGAGAAAGACGCCGTGAGCGCTCCGGGGAGGAGCGGGGACCCGGAGCGCTAGGCGTAACACTGAGGGCTTGAGAACCAAAATTGTGGAAAAATATCAACAATCTCAAGGTAACAAGTCCATCTCCAGAGATCTAGATTTGCCTTTGTCCACAGTACGCAACATTATCAAGAAGTTTACAACCCATGGCACTGTAGCTAATCTCCCTGGGCGTGGACGGAAGAGAAAAATTGATGAAAGGTGTCAACGCAGGATAGACCGGATGGTGGATAAGCAGCCCCAAACAAGTTCCAAAAATGTTCAAGCTGTCCTGCAGGCTCAGGGAGCATCAGCGTCAGCGCGAACTATCCGTCAACATTTAAATGAAATGAAAGGCTATGGCAGGAGACCCAGGAGGACCCCACTGCTGACACAGAGACATAAAAAAGCAAGACTACATTTTGCCAAAATGAACTTGAGTTAGCCAAAATCTTTCTGGGAAAAAATCTTGTGGACAGATGAGACCAAGATAGAGCTTTTTGGTAAAGCACATCATTCTACTGTTTACCAAAAATGGAATGAGGCCTACAAATAAAAGAACTCAGTACCTACAGTGATATATGGTGGAGGTTCAATTATGTTTTGGAGTTGTTTTGCTGCCTCTGGCACTGGGTGCCTTGAATGTGTGCAAGGGATCATGAAATCTGTACAGACCAGTGTCAGAAAGCTGGGTTTGCGTCTGATATCTTCCAGCAGGAAAAGGGTCTTCCAGCAGGAAAATTACCCCACACATACGTCAAAAAGCCCCCAGAAATGGATGGCAACAAAGCGCTGAAGAGTTCTGAAGTGGCAGCAATGAGTCCAGATCTAAATCCCATTGAACACCTGTGGAGAGATCTTAAAATTGCTGTTGGGAAAAGGCGCCTTCCAATAAAAGACCTGGAGCAGTTTGCAAAGGAAGAGTGACCCAACATTCCGGCTGAGAGGTGTAAGAAGCTTATTGATGGTTATAGGAAGCCACTGATTTCAGTTATTTTTTCCAAATGGTGTGCAACCAAATATTAAGTATATTAATAATTTTGTCCAGACGTTTTTTGGAGTTCGGTGTGACATTATGTCCAGTTTGTTTTTTTCCCTCCCTTTTTTGGTTTAGTTCCAATACACACAAAGGGAATAAACGTGTAAAGCAAAACATGTGTTACTGCAATCCTTTTCTGTGAGAAATACTTTATTTTCTTGAAAAATTTCAGGGGTGCCAACATTTACGGCCACAACTGTTTAAGTCTCCACACATGGTTATCACCTTACTTTTTGGAAAATGCCTTCCGATAAAAGAGAGGGAGTGTATGCTAGAATTACATGTTAGGAATTGATAGTAATTGAGAAAATAAATATAACTTCACCTGTATACTCCTGTATATATATATATATATATATATATATATATATATATATATATTCTCTGGATATTTAAGATGCAGCTTGAAATGTAAATGTGCCACTGTTCCTGAGACTAGGGATGAAAAGTCTCACTTCACTTGCCTATTTTCTTAAAATTTTACAAAGATCAAGAACGTTTTCCCTTTAAAAAAAATTGTCTGTTTTTCTATTAAGAAAAATAAAGTAAAAAGGATCAGTGAAAACCAGCGTCTCATAATATAAAACAGTAGCGTGGGTGAAAGTGTGTGCAGAGGGAGCGGGAAGTAAACACTGAGGCATATGTGTAATGTCAGGACTGACCCTCGTGGCTTCAGTAACACATTAAATAAAGTCTGAAGCTACTGGCTGGCAGTATGGTCAGTGTCAACATCCTTCATACTGTCACAGCCGACTCTTTTGTCTTGAACTAAAACACAACGAGAAATGTTTACACACTAGATGTTGTTGAATTAACATACAATTAATATGCATCATTTCTTAAGTTACCCGAGGACAAACCGAATTTTATATTATTCAAGTGGTGTCGACTTTGGACGAGCTTTCTGCTAAATGATATTTTGACAACATGTTTTCCCATCTATCATTTGTAATGCAGTAACTGGGTATCAAGTCTTTAATTTCCCTGCAGCACCACCACAGGGGAAAAAGAGTATTGCATGTTAATTTAAAGGGGTTATACAGGAAAAAAATTTTTTTTAGATATCAACTGGCTCCAGAAAGTTAAACAGATTTGTAAATTACTTCTATTAAAAAACCTTAATCCTTTCAGTACTTATGAGCTGCTGAAGTTGAGTTGTTCTTTTCTGTCTAAGTGCTCTCTGATGACACCTGTCTCGCGAACTGTCCAGAGTAGAAGCAAATCCCCATTGCAAACCTCTTCTACTCTGTGCAGTTCCTGAGACAAGCAAAGATGTCAGCGGAGAGCACTGTTGCCAGACAAAAAAGAACAACTCAACTTCAGCAGCTGATAATTATTGGAACGATTAAGATTTTTTTTATAGAAATAATTTACAAACCTGCTTAAGAGTTTCTGGAGACAGTTGACATTTAAAAAAAAGTTTATACTGATAAATTTTAAGGGTTTGGGATTAATGGTATAAAGGAAAACAATTTTACTTTATGCAGACGATGTTTTACTCTTTGTTAAAAATCCATCTCTGAAATTAAAAGTCATAAGAGAAATAGTGGAGGAATACGGTAAACGTTCCGGTTATAAGAGCAATTGGTCAAAATCAGGTCTCCTCCCACTAGATAATCAATTAAATCTGCCGGTAGATAACATAACTAATTTTAGGTCAAATGAAGTAATGGAATACCTTGGAATTAAAATTACAAAAAAAACTTTCAGAATATATTAAATTGAATATTACACCAACTATTCAAAAAATTCAAAGTAAGATTAATATTTGCAATAAACTCCCATTAGCTTTTGCAGATAGAATTACACTAAGTAAAAGTATTGTGTTACCAATGCTTCTTCATCCACTTAGAGCATCACCAATCTGGGTCCCTGATAAATACTTTAAAGAGATAGAGAAGGAAACAAATGAATTTATATGGGGACATAAACGTGTTAGGATTAAACAAAATATGATTAATTCACCAGTGAAATTAGGGGGTATGGGTATACCTAATTTACAGATTTATTATTTAGCTTCACAATTAAATATGTTATGTTTAGAGGGAGGGATAATTAGCACTTTCACGAATGTGGTAGGGAGGGAAATAGCTCCCATTTGGGAAATTTTTGAAGGTAAAAGAATAAAAAAATAAATTAGGGAACACTTAATTTTTCAAAATGATTAATAAAATTTGGAAATTGGCAAAAAGAGTAACCGGAATCTCTGGAAGTTTAAAATTCACTAAGATTTGGGGGAATGTTTACTTCCCAGAAATTTATAAATTAAGGGAGTATGTAGATTAAAATTTGGGATCTCAAGAGTAGATCAATTGGTAAATAATAAATGTCTCTCCTGGAATGAGTTGAGTAGGAAGTATAACTTAGAAAGGAGAATGGAATTTCAATATTACCAGATTAAAAACGCATTTCATACTGAAAAAGATAACCCTAGATGGGAAATCGGACATCACGAACTGTTCGATATCTTATTAGATACTAGAAATCAAGATAAGAGTAGAATGAGTAAAATTTATAAAACTATTATTAGTCATAAAGCATAAAAAACCATGAAAATAATTAGTGGTAAATGGGAAAAGGAAATAGGGAGAATGGAAGAGAAGGAATGGTGGGAAATCTTTCAAAATATACATAATTCAGGGATTAATGTCAATCACACGATATCACAAATAAAAATGATACATAGAGTATATTATGCCCCTTTAGGTTTCTACAAAATGGGAACTAGGTCAGATTCGAAATGTCCCCGCTGTTTAAATGAAGATGCAGATCTAATACATATGATATGGAGCTGTACAAAGATACAAACACTATGGGAACAGATTTTTTGTAAATGAACGTGTGATCGTGCTTTGTATTTGGAAAAAAATAATTAATAATGAAATTTTTTTCCCCCTGGAATACCCCTTTAAAGGGGTTATCCACCATAAGGTTATTTTAGTACATACCTGCCAGACAGTAATGGACATGCTTAGGAAGGATCTGCGCTTGTCTTGGGCTAAATGGCTATGTTGTGAGATTACCAGAACACTGTGGCTAACTTTCTCTGAACTTGTATTTCCTGTTTTCAGTTTTCTTGTTTGCCTACAAATCCCATGATACCATTTTCCTCCTTCCCACACATCAGCCACCCCAACATAAATGAGCTGCAGACCTGTGGTTTTCAATCAGAGTGCCACCAGCTGTTGCATTAGTTGCAGATTGCTCTCTCCACCCATTCAAGCAGACAAGCTCCCTATCATCAGCTGACTAGTGAGTCAGGTCTCGGCCACATTGCAACCTGGGAAAAATCTGAGACAGCAGTCATTTTGTATGCTGGTAAAAATAAATATTGGGGTGAAAATCACATAAGAATTGTGAGAAAACCGTCACACACAGGTACAGACGCTATATTATGAACTACACTAACTTTACAGCCCCTATAGCATAGTCAAATAAAAAAAATTCCCCTTTAAATCCTTATAATCGGTCGTTCAGAGTTAGAGATGCTCTTTGTAGCTGTTCTTAGTCTAGGGTCTCAATCTGTGACAGGGTATATATATATATATATATATATATATATATATGTGTTTGTGTGGTGTCCTGATACTGGACTTGGTCCCGTACCTTTGTCGTAAGTCCCCACAGTCAGAGTTCCTCCATGCTGGTAGGGCTTTCCTGGTGGGTTAACCCCTAGTCGCCTCATAATGCCATTTAGACATGTATGTATTTAATATATTTTATGATAATGTAATTGATGTACAGGACCTTTGGTCACGTGATTTCTAGTGAATTGTGTTATGCTAGGTTTAAGGACCTTTGGGTCATGTGATGTAACCATAATGCCTTGGTTTGGGGACCAATAAGCTTTCATCCTGAACCTTCTGTATATAAGGGCGCTTCATCCAATAATCTCGCTTTTAGTTCCGGACTACCAAACTGAGCAGATCTGTTATCACAGCTACAAGACAAGCTAGGCCTGAAGCCTTCCACTTCAGACCCTTTCTAAACCGTGAGTTAATCCGACTCAAATCTTACCAATCCTACGTGACTACTGAACCTAAACATACCCCTAAATTCAGTGGAACAGCGTACAGCAAAATCAAAGCTTATTTTACTACAAAGTCCAAGCCACCTTGTGAGGAGCCTAAATCCCGGTCCTCTTGTAAAATCTGCAGTAAAGTTATTTCTAGTTTACTACAACTTCTGCTGTGGACAATTCTTTTATTCCTCCCTATCGTTCCTGGGACGGGTGGCGGTAGGACATATACATTGAGGAAGCCCGCACCCTGGCGTCACGACAATCAAAGGTTAATGCTATACCCTGCAACACTACTCTGCAACACCCCTGTTCACCCTACACCCCCCAAGCTCACCACATATATCCCAAAGTTTACATGCAATGTGTCTCCAGCAGGGCTAACTCTGCCTATAGGCAAAATATAGAGCACCCTCTTGATGGGGGCGCTGCTCTGCCTGCCATAAGGAAGTTAGACAGCCAGCATCCTAACCACTCGCTTAAACAGCTCAGCCAGCACCACCACCATAACCTACCACCTCTGATATGTGTTACCCCAGTAGTAAGGAGATTACATGAGGAGGAGGTTTGTTACAGTGTGTCACCCCAGTAGTAAAGAGATTACATGAGGAAGAGGTTTGTTACAGTGTGTCACCCCAGTAGTAAGGAGATTACATGAGGAGGAGGTTTGTTACAGTATGTCACTCCAGTAGTAAGGAGATTACATGAGGAGGAGGTTTGTTACAGTGTGTCACTCCAGTAGTAAAGAGATTACATGAGGAGGAGTTTTGTTACAGTGTGTCATCCCAGTAGTAAGGAGGTTACATGAAGAGGAGGTTTGTTATAGTGTGTCACCCCAGTAGTAAGGAGATTACATGAGGAGGATGTTTGTTACAGTGTGTCACCCCAGAAGTAAGGAGATTACATGAGGAGGGGGTTTATTACAGTGTGTCACCCCAGTAGTAAGGAGATTACATGAGGAGAGGTTTTGTTACAGTGTGTCACCCCAGTAGTAAGGAGATTACATGAGGAGGAGGTTTGTTACAGTGTGTCACTCCAGTAGTAAGGAGATTACATGAGGAGGTTTGTTACAGTGTGTCGCTCCAGTAGTAAGGAGATTACATGAGGAGGTTTGTTACAGTTTGTCACCCCAGTAGTAAGGAGATTACATGAGAAGGAGGTTTGTTACAGTGTGTCACCCCAGTAGTAAGGAGATTACATGAGAAGGAGGTTTGTTACAGTGTGTCACCCCAGTAGTAAGGAGATTACATGAGAAGGAGGTTTGTTACAGTGTGTCACCCCAGTAGTAAGGAGATTACATGAGGAGGAGGTTTGTTACAGTGTGTCACCACAGTAGTAAGAAGATTACATGAGGAGGAGGTTTCTTACAGTGTGTTATCATGATGATAGGGACATCAAGAGGTTCTTGTCACAGTGTATTATCAGAATGATATCCCCTTAAGAACATTGGGGGAGATATATAAAGATCTGTGCAGAGGAAAAGTGGAGCAGTTGCCCATAGCAACCAATCAGATTCCTTTTTTCATGTTTCAGAGACCTTTAAAAAAATAAAATAAAAAGAAGAAGCGATCTGATTCGGTTGCTATGGACAACTGGTTAACGTATCCACTGCACAGGTTTTAATAAATCTCCCCCATTGGAGGTAAATATACATCTTGGTGCCCTGGTACTTAATGCACCAGTAAGTACATTTACATCCTGAGAAGCAGACCAACTATGTACGAGTGCAGGAGCTGTCAGCAGTCGTACACTTACAGTCAATGACAGAGAACGGTGTTCTTGCTGTTCTCCTTCATTAACCCCTTAAGTGCCACAGTCATTGTCCCCCTAAACCGATTGGCTATGCCACAACATGTATGCTGGGGTCCAATCAGTTTGCTCCCCTGTCGGAGTTCCTCTAACCTGCTCCGTGTGGGCCCCAGCTCCAATCTGCTGATAGAGTCTGCTGAGCCAGGTCCTACTAGCAGATCACCAATAACACTGAGTAATGGTATGCAACAGCGCAGCATTACTCAGTGTAAGCAATCTTAAGATTGCATGTAAAAGTTCCCTATGGAGGACCCAAAAAATGAAAGAAGACTAATAAAAATGTTGTTGTTTTTTTTTAACCCCTTAAGGAGCACAGGTTTTTTCCATTTTTGAACTTTCGCTTTTTCCTCATCACCTTCTAAAAATCATTGCACCTACAGACTCATATGAGGGCTTATTTTTTGTGCCACCAATTGTACTTTGTTATGACATCAATCATTTCACCACAAAATAGGGGACTATTACTTGCAATCCTTTGATTGCATACACTGTTTAATGCTATGCCATAGCATAGCATTGATCAGTGTAATCTGCGCTCGATTGCTCCAGCCTGGATCTCAGGCTTGGAGCAATCAAACGACGATCGGACAGCATGGAGCGAGGTAAGGTGCCTCCCGCTGTCCTCTCAGCTGTTCGGGATGCCGCAATTTCACACTGGTGGTCCCGAACAGCTCCGCTGAGCTAACCGGCATTGATTTCTCCCATTTTAGGTGCCACAATAAACTTTGATCGTGGCGTCTAAACGGGTAAATACCGGATGTCAGCAAGATCGGGACCCAGTAGATACGAAGCGTGCTCAGCTTCTGAGCGTGCTTCACATTACTGGAGCCGGCCACGGACGTAAATATACCTTTTTTTTTTTAAATTAACTGGTGCCAGAAAGTTAAACAGATTTGTAAATTACGTCTATTTAAAAATCTTAATTCTTCCAATATTTATCAGCTGCTGTATGCTCCACAGGAAGTTCTTTTCTATTTTAAATGTCTTTACTGTCTGACCACAGTGCTCTCTGCTGACACCTCTGCAGCAGAGAGCACTGTGGTCAGACAGAAAAGAAATGTAAAAAGAAAAAAACTTCTTCTGGAGAATACAGCAGCTGATAAGTACTGGAAGATTAAGATTTTTAAATAGAACTGTTTAACATTCTGGCACCAGTTGATTTAAAAAAAAAAATATTGTTTTTCACTGGAATACCCCTTTAAGGGGTTAAAACACATAAGTCCCTCCCCTAATAAAGATTTAAATAATTCCCTTTTTCTATTTTTTAAATAAAAAGAAATAAATGTATATATTGCATGTCAAAATATACGAACTGTTAAAATATAATGTTTATGATCCCATATGGTGAATGGCGTAAATGTAAAATAATGCCAATGTCCACATCACAACCCAGAATAAATTTAATATAAAAGTGAACAAAAAGTATTTTATGTGCAAAGTGGTACCGATGAACACTACGGATCATAGTGCAAAAAATGAGCCCTCATACAACCCCGTATAGGGAAAATTCAAAAAGTTATAATTTTTTTTAAGTGCTTGGGTATCATATTAATCATATTGACCCACAGAATAAAGATGACATATAATTTTTACCATAAAGTGCACTCCAAATAAACAAACCCCTCCCCCCAAAAAGTAGCAAAATTGCATTATTCTTCTCAATTTCCCTCACAAATTATAAAATTATATATTTTTTGGTTGCGCCTTACACTTTTATGTAAAATGAGTAATGTCAATTCAAAGTACAATTGGTCGTGCAAAAACAAGCCTCTTATGGGTCTGTGGATGGCGAAATTCATTCTAGGTCTTAGAAAGTGAGGAGGAAAATATCAAAATGCAGTAAAAGTTAACTTTCTGTGTCTTCAAGGCCAAAATGGGCTGTGTCCTTAATTCTATGAAGGGTTTGTTATCAGAAAGGTCACACACACAGTGTGTATTCTTGAGTGACCCAGGGCCACCCCCACCACCACATTAGGAATGCAGCTGCCCTCAACCACTTTAACAGGGCAATGGCTGCTGGGAGTAGATGTCCTGAGACAGTCACGTCTGCTAGAATACACCGGGCCCTCCGCTGCCCGCCAATGAGGAGCAGAACATCCACAGCCAACAGTCAGACTGTGATGGTAACTAACTTCGGCCGGGCCTACTGCCATATAGGGACTATACAGGAGGACTGGTAATCTCTACAGGAGGCTGTTTGGGGCACTATAGGTGCTGGAAAAGTGCAGTGCCTAAAATGTTTATCTTGCCGGCTTTGTGGAAATGAGTTGTGTCTGGAATAAATCGTCATGACATTCTGGGTAAAGAAGGAAAAAGGAAAGTAACCAACTCTGATCGGAGAAGACGTCACATGCAAGTCACCTGATATAACTGTATGTAATCGCTTATATGGTCTGCAGAGCCTGTGGGCAGCTGATATCTACCATTATATGGTCACCGTATGTGGGAATATCTGTACAAGTGGGGGAAGGCGGAAGTAGTTACTGCTGTTCTCTTCTTCTCTTGCTACTATATATGGTCCTGTATATTCACATCATGATTTAACATTACACTTAGGTTATATATTTTGTCAAACAAAGATGTCAACATATACTGCGGTTATTGAAAGAGCTTTATTGTCCGTTCAGTCATTACAAGTCATACAATAAATTACAATCACACAAAGCATGACAGTACAATCCACAGCAAAGGTTCCCTAAGCTATACATCACACAGCATGCTACTCTAACACTCCGCTCAATCCTGTAATAGAAAAGCACAAGAAATAAAACAAAATAATATAATCTGTGATCGGGGTAGGGGCGTGGGCTATGGGGCGGGGCTGGGGGCGTGGGGTAGTGGGCGACTATGGCCATCAAGGGAGGGTTGTCTCTCAGGGCATTCATGCATGCCCGCGACCTGTGCAGAACCCGGTACTGCCCCCGGTGACCCTACATGGATGAAACATCCTTGCACGTGTTTTGCCAGTGCCCCTTTGCTCACGGTCTGCTGGACGCCCTGGAACATGAACTCAGAGACTCTGTACCCAGGAACTGCCTATCGTACCATTCGGTGCTTTACGGTCTGTTCCCTGGGACCCACGACGTGGAGGCCATCCAGGAGGCCTGGTGCCTTATGAACTGTTTTAGGGACACAGTGTGGCTTGCCAGGAACTGCCTCGTGATCAACAGGGAGAACATGTCTGTCCGGGACTGCCGCAGGTATATCAGAATCCTGCTAAGAGATTATTCCATCTTGAACAGCTCGGCCTTCGATGAGGAAGAAGAGGAGTGAAGACCCCTCTCCTTCTCCCATGTCTCCTTAAAGATACAGCCCAGCAGTTTGGCCCTGTGATACGCCCTCCCCCTACCTCCACATAGTCAACATATACTGCGGTGTAGTGGCCTAAACATAGTCAAGGGCTAGTGTCTATGTTTAGTCCATTTTCTGAATGTATATGTTTACTTAGTGTGACTAAAAAGTGTGGTCTGCTGTGCTATACAGTGCTGCAAAGTAAACATACATGAAGGGAATGGACTAAAACTAAATCACTGTAGTTGACTACATTTAGGCCATTTAACTGAACTAGACCACTGCCAGTACACCACAGTATATGTTGGCAACCCTTTTTGTATATTCTAAGCATACATTTAAATGGTAATGTGAACAGCACCCTAGTAGGATAACACAGAGGGTTAACCTGTTATAAAAAAAAATGTGTATACATACAAAGAGTCTTGCCCTGTTACTAAACTCTGATAAACCGTAGGCAGCTGTATGCCTGCGGCCTGTAAGAAGCCTGGGACCATGCAGGATGTCAAGTTTTAGTTTTGGTTTGTTTTGTTTAGCACACAGTGGGGGGGGGGGGGGGGGGGGTGTCTCGGTATTAGAAATCTTGGGTGACTTCCCACACTAAAACTCCTATGGCCAATTGTCTTGAATACTTTGTTGTAATTATATTTTTCTTTCAGCTACAGGTCTGTGGCTTAGGAGCTGGAGGTAACACTGAAATACTGACCTAAAAAAAAAAAAAAAAAGGGGGGAAAACATGAATACCCTGGTTTGCAGTTACACACTTTGTTATATGACTGGAAGACATGTTTCATGTATTATTCATTGCTTAATAAACTTTAATCCCTTATTCCAATTATTAAACTGTGTTAATGACGCAATGCTGTTGGCCATGCTCATTGCACTGCAGCCTGGTGGCTGATTGGATGGTGATGCATGTATCACTGTATGCATGGCTGCTGACTTCATTAAGGTGAGCAGCGATGCATACAGTACTGTTTTCGCTTCTCAAACACTTCTTTGCAAATGTAGTGAGTGATGATGCTTACAGTGTAGTTAGTGGGTACTGTATGCATCACTGCTCACCTCCAGCCGCCCAAGTAATGCAATGTAGTGCCGCCTACAATTATCTAGGTGGACAGTACATCTTTGTATGATAAACATCTAGCGGCTTGATAATGGCTGGGTGAGACAGCCGAAACGTCGCTCTCTGGATGGAATAAAGCTCCACTTTTTTTCACTTTAACCCTTGTCTGAGTGCTGCAAAGATTTTTTATTTTGTTTATTAAAGGGGTTATTTAGAAATGGATGAAAAAATGCAGGGGGCATTGTTATGTTGTATTACTTTGTTGCTTTTATTCTGAAATTCTGACTCTCTGGATCCCCAAGAAACTGCTCTTCACCTGATGAAAATCCTGGCACTTCCTAGTTTCCCAGGACAAGAGCTGGCCAACCCCCCCTGAGATGACTATGGTATGTGAAGTATTGTAAGAAAATGGCACCGGCACTTCTGAGAGTGGGTCGACATGCAAAAATAAATAAAAAAATAAAAAAATACCAAACATCCCATGGGGGGAGGGGCAACCATGGTAAAAAAGGGAACTATAACTATGCAACTGCAAAAGATGAAGGAATAATTTGCTAGCACTGGAGTACCCCTTTAATGCTGACCTAGTATCTATCATGACTACCTCTTGGATTAGGGTATTTCATAGTTTGACTTCTTTAACTGCAAAGAATCCTTTTCCCACAATTAGAAGGTTTTGGGGCTCTCTTGGCCACCATTCTCCAGTACACATTAAACATAGAGGTATCACAATGTTCCCCATTCTCTGTATAGTATTAGTAAATATTCTTACTAGATTCTGTAGTATCCAACAGGAAGCGTGTGGGGGTGGGGTATTTATTTCTAACAATGGAGGAAAATGTGCAATATATTGGCCCAGGGGCGGACACAGACAGCAGAGGGCCCCTGTGCAAAGAATATGCCTGGGCCCCCCAGGTAATATGTTTGCTAGGTAAGCGGGTAGTACGTTTGCAAGTAGTACATTTGCTAGTTAGGTAGGTAGAACATTTTCTAAGTAGGTAGAAAAGTAGAAAATTGGCAAGATATTTAGGCAGTTAGTAAGTTCAGTTGGTAGTAAGGCAGGTAAAAGGTTTGGTGCTAGGTAGGTAGGCAGGTATAAGTTTGGTTGGTAGGTGGGTAGCCATGTAACATTTGGTAGGTGGGCCCTTAGTCCAGTGTTTTCCAAACAGGCTTTGGCTGTTTGGGCATGCTGGGAGTTGTAGTTTTGCAACAGCTGGAGGCACCCAGGTTGGGAAACAATGGACTAAGGACCTACCTACCAAACCTGAGTGCCTCCAACTGTTGCAGAACTAAAACTCCCAGCATTCCTGGACAGCTAAAGACTGTCTGGGGGAATGCTAGGAGTTGTAGTTTTGCAACAGCTGGAGGAGCCCAGGTTGGAAAATACTGACTAAGTAGGTGTTTTCAAAACAGTGTCTCTCCAGGTGGTCCAAAACTACAACTCCCAGCATTCCCGGACAGTCTAGTGAATAGTGAGTACAGCTCTGGAGTATAATACAGGATATAAATCAGTACATAAGTAATGTAAAGTGACCCTACATTCACCGCAATAGTGACATCTTGTACAATGTGTGGCACCCATTGTGCAAAATCTAACTATTGGAATAAATGAAGGCTCACGTTACATTACTTATGGTGGAAGCAGCAGGTCACTCACCTCGTCTCCTAAGGAAACTTTTAGATTCGACTGTTGTGATGCTCCTCAGGTTCTGTTATATGAATGGCGGCTCTGGAGTATAATACAGGATACAACTCGGGATCAGTACAGGATAAGTAATGTAATGTATGTACTCAGTGACCTCACCAGCAGAATAGTAAGTGCGGCTCTGGAGTATAATACAGGATACAACTCGGGATCAGTACAGGATAAGTAATGTAATGTATGTACACAGTGACCCCACCAGCAGAATAGTGAGTACAGCTCTGGGGTATAATACAGGATATAACTCAGGATCAGTACAGGATAAGTAATGTAATGTATGTACACAGTGACCTCACCAGCAGAATAGTGAGTACAGCTCTGGAGTATAATACAGGATATAACTCAGGATCAGTACAGGGTAAGTAATGTAATGTATGTACACAGTGACCTCACCAGCAGAATAGTGAGTACAGCTCTGGAGTATAAAACAGGATATAACTCAGGATCAGTACAGGATCAGTAATGTAATGTATGTACACAGTGACCTCACCAGCAGAATAGTGAGTACAGCTCTGGAGTATAATACAGGATATAACTCAGGATCAGTACAGGATAAGTAATGTAATGTATGTACACAGTGACCTCACCAGCAGAATAGTGAGTACAGCTCTGGAATATAATACAGGATATATAACTATTATAATTACTAGGTTCACACTGAAAAATCTCCAGACAGCAATGCATTTCTGAGCGGATCTGGAAAAAGATCTGCACGGTCCTAGCGCCGCCCAAAGGGATCGCTTCTGGAGATTCATCAATGTGAACCAAGCCTTATACATGTGAGAAGGGGATTATACATGTGAGCAGGAGATTATTATAATCCTCCACTCACATATATGTAACATCTCCCCCTCACATGTATAATCTAATAATTTCCTCCTCACATTTATAATCGCAAAATCAGATTATACATGTGAGGAGGGGATTATACATGTGAGGAGGGGATTATACACATTAAAGGATTATTATAATCCTCCCCTCACATATATTTATCATCTCTCCCTCACATGTATAATCTGATAATCCCCTCATCACATTGATAATCCCCTCACATATGTAATATCATAATCAGAGTATATGTAAGGGGATTATACATGTGAGGAGGGGATTATTATAATCCTCCCCTCACATATATGTATTATCTCCCCTCCTCACATTTATAGTCCCCTCACAAGTATAATCTCCTAATAAGATTATATGTGAGGGGGTTATTAGACTATACAGGGGGAGATGATACATACATGTGAGGGGAGGGTTATAATAATCATTATTATCCTGCAATCACATGCATAATTTCTTCTCTCCCCCCCCCCACACACACACAATCGCAACCCTGCACCACCCCCCTCCAATCCTCACCACCCCCCCCCCCCCCCCTGTCAAACAACCCCTACCCCTCAACTCACATGTAATCCAGATGATATATCTGGCGGTGAGTGACGCTGCAGCATGGAGGTCATGTGGGGGCTGTAAATCCCTGATAGAGAGGAGCGGAGGACTCCTCTCTGCTCCGCTCCTCTCATCTCTATGATGCCCGCCGTGACGTCGCACGTCACGTCAGCGGGCGTGACTATTTCCCAGGCAGCCACAGCGGTCCTGGGATAGTGGCTGCCTGTGGAAGATTGACGGGGGAGGGGGCTGCGGCAATGATTTAAAAAAAAAAAGGTAGCGGGCGGCAGCAATGAATTAGAAAAAGGCCCCCTCCCTCCCGAAAAAGGTAGCGGGCGGCGGCGGTGGTGGGCCCACTACCTCCCTTAGTCTAAAATTTTGACGCCTGGCCCGCCTGGTTCCCAGCCCGCCTGTCATGTCCAGGGCCCCCCGTGGGGCAAAAGGGGCTAGCTGCTTTTGGTCCCCCAGGAATGAGAGGGCCCGGGGCAGCTGCCCCTTTTGCCCCGCGTTAAAGATGGGCCTGGCCCCAGCGGTCAGTGAGTGACTGTCACTCACTGACTCGCTAACAGTTTCAGTTCCGGCTGGGCCCCCCTGGCTCCTGGGCCCCTGTGCAGCCGAACAGGCTGCACATATGGTATGTCCGCCCCTGTATTGGCCCATTGGTTGTTGATCCAGAGTAAGCAGGAGTGAAAACCTTTGATGTTTTCAAGCGCTATGACTCTTGTTCTACCAGATTTGGTTGGAAAATTGACTCTAACTAAGGCACGGATTACATTTCCACCTTACTCACTGCTTTCTTCTGTTTTATCACTGAAGTGTGAACACTACTATTTAGAAGCCGTGACATTTCCGGGCAGTTGAAGCATGACTACTTGGCATAAGAACATTTTCTGTAAATTTCAAGTGCAGAAAAGCAAATAAGTCTGAAGACCTCATCACATCATATTTCTACACATACACCTCTATATCACAAGTGCTGCTGAGCGCCGGCTCATGTTCACATCAAACATTGTGATGTTTTACCGAGTACACAGGACAGAATGGGAAACATTTCCCACTGACATGTTTACAGTGTGTCGTAGGCTTCTGCTTTGTTGACTTGGGCTCGGAACGTCTGCTCAGACCTGTGCAATTCATGGAGAATATGACAGTCACCATAAATTATCATACAAGTTAGTTATATAGATCTCATTTATTACTTATCTTTGTAAGGTGCACGGAAGGTGCCATCGGACACTGCTTTTACCTTCTCCCTTCTAGAAGCCATAACTCTTTCTTTCCATCTACAGACCCATATGAGGGTTTCTTTTTGCAGGTACAACAGGTACAATTGTACTTTGTAATGATACCCTTTATTGTTCCATAAAATATACTGTGGAATTGAAGAGTATATATATATATATATATATATATATATATATATATCTTCAAAGGTATAGTGGCACTATTGCTACAAAGTGATTAGGATCACTGGGCTGCGGTACCTCTCTCACAGAAGGGGAACAAAGTCCTAAATGTGCGGGTCCGATGGTACTGGGAAACAGAAAGAACTAAGCAACTAAATACATAAAGCATAGAAGAGACACGGTTACCCGCACTCTTACACCGCTAGGCTTTTAAAAGTACATGCAATTAAGACATTTACTAAGAGGATTGACATGGCCCCCACCAGCTTCATTCCCAAATTACTCGCAATATTTTAACCAGGTTAAAGGTACAAAAAAGGTAATATCAAAATCATACTTTTACCTAGTTACAACAAGAGATCAAACACAGAATAAATACAAGATGAAGTGGCAAAAAGACCTAGATATATTTATTTCAGAAGAACAATGGTCAGCGTTATACGTTCTTCCATTTTGTCTGTCTAGGTGTACCAATCATTGGGAATCTGCACGAAAATTCATGTATAGGTGGTACCAAACCCCCCAATTAATAGCACAAATGTACCCACATACATCTTCACTGTGTTGGAGATGCAGTCTGGAGGATGGCTCCTTTTTACACATATGGTGGAAACGTACGTCCATTACACCTTATTGGAAAGAAATTTATGATTTTTTGAATGCCTTACTTTCATTGAAACTCCCATGGGTCCTGGTCTAGCACTACTGTCTTTAGGGCTTGAAATGACTTCATTATCTGATAGGGCTTTTATTTTTTATGTTCTGACCAATGCCCGGATTCAAATAGCAACATGATGGAAATCTAAACAGGTCCCTGAATTATCGACTGTGATAGCTAAAACCCATCAATTGTGTTTAATGGAGGGCTTGATAGCTATAAGAGAAGGTACAGTTAGTAAATACCAGAAAACCTGGTTGAACTGGAAATATTAGGGACTAGACCTTTTACTACATCTGTAGGAAGATCCATATGATAGAATAATTCTATATTTTTTCCTTCTTTTCTTTTTCTTTTTTCTTTCTTTTCTTTCTTGTTATATATATTTCTCTTGATTTTTATGTTTACAAATATGTACTATCAAAAATTATCTTCTTTTGTGATTATTTTCTTATACATTGTAAAGCAATTTAAAATCAATAAAACAAAAAATGTTTTTAATCCTTCCAGTACTTATTAGCTGCTGAATACTACAGAGGAAATTATTTTCTTTTTGGAACACAGAGCTCTCTGTTGAATCACGAGCACAGTGCTCTCTGCTGACACCTCTGTCCATTTTAGGAATGTCACAGCGTGCGCTCTGGTCCCCTTCCCCGGACCGGAGCGCCCGCTCCCTCGGCCCCCTGCTACGGGATCCTGGCATCCCCCGGTCAGATGCACTGACCGGGAGCACAGGTTCCCTTGTGTCGGGGACGCGGCTGCCGTGACGGCTGGTCCCCATTCACGCGTCCCTATCGCGCTTACCTTGCTCCTCGCTCCCTGCGCTGTCCATCTCTGTCTCCCGGCACGCACGGCCCCGCTCTCTAGGGCGTGCGCGCCGCCTTCAGTAAATTTAAAGGGCCAGCGCGCCATTAATTGGTGCGCTGGTTCCTGACCTCTGGCCACCTCCATATAAATATAACCTGCCCCTTCCTGCCTTTGCCAGATCTTTGTGCCCCAGTGCCTTTGAGAAAGAGTTCCATATTGTGTATATTGCTTTGCCTGTTGCCGAACCCGTTGCTACCGTCCACTCGCCTTTGAACCTTGCTGCTTGCCCTGACCTCTGCTACGTCCGACTACGCTCCTGCCCGCTCCGTGTACTATGCCATATCAGCTGCCAGAGAGGTCGAGTTGCTACTGGAGGATACGACCTGGTGGTTACCGCCGCAGCAAGTCCATCCCGCCTTGCGGCGGGCTCTGGAGAAAACCAGTAACCACTTAGAACCGGTCCTCTGGTACAACCCGCGTCATCGCCTTTCTGGTCCAGAGGATCCATTACCAGTCCTGCCGGTTCGTGACAGTAAGATCCGACCATGGATCCCGCTGATGTCCCTCTGCCAAGCCTAGCGGACCTCACTTCCATTGTGGCCCAGCAGGGTCAACAGCTGGCCCAGTTGACTGCTTTGATGCAACAGCTCCTGCCTTCTCAGCAACAGTCAGCTCCTCCGTCTGCACCTGCCACTACACCTCCGCCTGCAGTGGCCTCCGGTTCCAGAATCTGTTTGTCCCTGCCTGACAAATATGACGGAGATCCAAAGCAGTGCCGTGGGTTCCTGTCGCAGTGCTCTCTCCATCTCGAGCTACTGTCCAACCAGTTTCCTTCTGAGCGAGCCAAAGTAGCCTTTATCCTCAGCTTATTGTCCGGGAAGGCCCTGGCCTGGGCTACACCACTATGGGACCGCGCAGATCCAGCCACCTCTTCCGTCCAGAACTTCTACAAAGAGTTCCGGAATGTTTTTGAGGAGCCTGCCCGGGTTTCCTCCTCAGAGACTGCCTTACTTAACTTGACCCAAGGAGGTTCTTCCGTGGGTGACTATGCTATTCAGTTCCGCACCCTGGCCTCTGAACTGAACTGGAACAATGAAGCTTTGTGTGCCTCCTTCAAGAAGGGCCTCAACAGTGAGATAAAGGACGTTCTGGCTACGCGTGAGATTCCTTCCACCCTTAGTGACCTTATTTTGTTGACCACTAGGATTGACAAGCGTTTCACCGAGAGACAAGAGGAACTCCTCCTTGAAAAGGGAAAAGCTCGTCCTAGACGCTACCCTCGTCTGGCTCCCGTTGTTCTGCGTCCACCTCAACCCGCTATCGGGCCTCCCGCCGTGGAAGCCATGCAGGTGGATCGGTCACGCCTGACTCCGCAAGAACGAAGCCGCCGCAGAGACGAGAACCTGTGTCTGTACTGTGCCAGTACCGAGCACTTCCTTAGGGATTGTCCTCTCCGTCCACCGCATTCGGGAAACGCTCGCACCTAGTAAACGTGGGAGAGGCGTTGCTAGGTGTGGATTCTTCCTCTCCAAGTCTCGTCATAACCGTGCAGTTGTTCATCTCTTCCAAGTCCTCTTTCTCCGCTTCCGCCTTCTTGGATTCCGGTTCAGCTGGCAATTTCATTCATGCCTCCTTGGTTGACAAGTACCATATTCCAGTAACCCGTCTACCTAAGCCGTTCCTCATTTCTACAGTTAACGGTGAGAGACTCTCTACCACTGTGCAGTTCCGTACTCAGCCTCTGCAGATGGACATTGGAATATTTCATACTGAAACTTTAGAGTTCTTTGTCCTCCCTTTCTGCTCTTCCGAACTCCTCCTGGGCCTGCCGTAGCTTCAACGTCATTGTCCTGTCCTGAATTGGACCACCGGTGAAATACTGCGTTGGGGCTCCTCCTGTTCTGACCGTTGTCTCAAGCCCCCTGCTGTCAAACAGGTCCCATAAGTTACTCCGCCTCCTGGTCTGCCCAAGCCTTACCATTCTTTTGCAGATGTCTTTTGCAAGAAACATGCTGAGGTCCTTCCTCCTCACAGACCTTATGATTGTCCTATTGACCTGGTGCCCGGTTCAACCTCACCTCGGGGCAGGATTTATCCTCTCTCACCTCCTGGGACTCTTGCCATGTCTGACTATATACGTGAGAACCTACAGAGAGGATTCATTAGAAAGTCTTCTTCCCCTGCTGAGGCCGTTTTTTTTCTTTGTGACTAAGAAGGACGGTTCTCTCCGTCCCTGCATTGACTACAGAGGACTTAATAAGATTACTATCGAGAACCGTTATCCTCTGCCCCTAATCTCGGAACTATTTGATCGTCTACGAGGGGCAAGGATCTTCACCAAATTGGACCTACGAGGGGCCTATAATTTGATCCGTATCTGAGATGGGGGACAAATGGAAGACCGCCTTCAACACAAGAGAGGGGCACTTTTAGTATCTGGTGATGCCCTTCGGCCTATGCAATGCACCTGCCGTCTTCCAGGAATTTGTCAACGACATCTTCAGGGACCTACTTTATACCTACGTGGTCTTATACTTGGATGACATCCTCATCTTTTCCTCCAATTTGGTTCAACATCGAGTCCATGTGCAACAAGTCCTCACCCGTCTTAGGAGAAATCACCTATACGCCAAACTTGAATAATGTCTTTTTGAGCAGTCCTCCCTGCCTCTCCTGGGATACATTATCTCAGCCCAAGGACTTCAAATTGATCCTGCCAAGCTCTCTGTGGTACTGGATTGGCCACGCCCCTCTGGACTCCGATCCATACAAAGATTTCTGGGCTTTGCTAATTACTACAGACAATTTATTCCACAGTATTCCACTCTCGTGGCTCCTATCGTGGCTTTAACAAGAAAAGGAGCTAACCCCAAATCTTGGCCTTCTCAAGCCGAAGCAGTCTTCCAGTCACTGAAAGCTGCCTTTGCCTCTGCACCTGTTCTCTCTAGGCCAGATTCCACCAAACCCTTCTCTCTCGAAGTGCATGCCTCCTCGGTGGGGGCCGGAGCTGTCCTTACCCAAAAGTCTTCCTGGGGGCAAGACAGTAACTTGTGGCTGCTTTTCTAAAACATTCTCCCCCGCAGAGATAAACTATTCGATTGGAGTCAGAGAACTGCTGGCCATTAAATTGGCACTGGAGGAATGGAGGCATTTACTCGAGGGCGCCACACATCCTGTGAACATCTTCACTGACCACAAGAACCTGGCTTATCTCCAGTCTGCCCAGAGACTTAATCCCCGTCAGTCTCGGTGGTCTTTGTTCTTCGTCCTCTTTAATTTTGAAATCCATTTCCGTCCGGCTTGCAAGAACAGTAGAGCAGATGCTCTGTCCCGCTCTTCAGATGTGGTGGGCGATGAGCTAACACCTCAACATATCATCCCACCTGAACGCCTGATTATCGTCGCTCCCGTGGACCTGCGCCTTCTTCCTCCCGGCAAATCGTACGTACCCCCACGTCAGCGGTTACAAATTCTCAAGTGGGGCCACTCTTTCCTGTTTGCCAGGCATCCAGGGGTACAAAAATCCCTTCAACTGATCTCCCAAAGATACTGGTGGCCCTCTCTGAAGAAGGATGTCTGGGACTTCGTCCAGGCCTGTATGATTTGTGCCCGGGATAAATCGCCCTGACCGAAACCAGCGGGTCTTCTCTTGCCACTGCCTGTTCCTGTAAGGCCCTTGTCGCACATTGCTATGGACTTTGTTACAGACCTTCCCTCCTCCCATGGCATGTCCGTCATCTGGGTCGTGGTAGATCGCTTCTCCAAAATGGCTCACTTTGTACACCTACCCAGTCTACCCTCTGCACCCATGTTAGCCAAACTATTCTTCCAACACATCTTCCGTCTCCATGGCCTTCCCGAACATATTGTCTCGGATTGGGGGGTACAATTTGTCTCCAAGTTCTGGAGGGCTCTTTGTGGGCAATTCAGGATATAATTGGACTTTTCTTCTTCGTACCACCCTCAGTCCAACGGCCAGGTAGAACGGGTGAACCAAATTCTGGGCGACTATCTGCGCCACTTTGTATCCTCTCGCCATGACAATTGGGTGGATCTACTTCCCTTGGCGGAATTCTCTTACAATTACAAACAATCCTCTGCTTCTAACAAGTCTCCTTTCTTTGTAGTTTTTGGCCGACATCCTCTTCCGCCTCTGCTGCAGTCATCCACTCCTTCTTCTGTTCCTGCTGTTGACAATCTAGTACTGGACTTTTTGAACCATCTGGCATGATACTCATGCGGCTCTCCTCAAGGCTTCTGTTCGTATGAAGATCCAAGACAAAAGACGCAGAGCTCCTCCGGAATTCCGCCCAGGTGACAAGGTTTGGCTCTCCTCTAAATACATCCGATTCAAGGTCCCAAGTTACAAGTTGGGCTCTCGTTACTTGGGACCCTATAAAATCAAGAGTCGGATCAATCAGGTCTCTTACCAGCTCCATCTTCCTCCCTCGGTCCGAATCCATAACTCTTTCCATGTCTCTCTTCTTAAACCTGCTGTCTTTAACCGTTTTTCTCCCAAGCTTTTATCTCCCACCCCTGTTGCCGGTACTTCCGTTATTTTTTCTGTCAAGGAGATCTTGGCGACCAAGATCTCTTGGAGGAAAAGATTTTTTCTGGTTGATTGGGAGGGCTGCGGTCCTGAGGAGAGGTCTTGGTAGCCTGAGGAGAACAACTTGGACCACAGTCTCATCCTCGCTTTTCTGGGCACCAAGAAGAGGGGGAGACCTAAGGGGGGGGGTACTGTCACAGCGTTCGCACCGGTCCCCTTCCCCGGACCAGAGCGCCCGCTCCCTTGGCCCCCTGCTTCGGGATCCCGGCGTTCCCCAGTCAGACGCACTGACCGGGAGCACGGGTTCCCATGTGTCGGGGACGCTGCTGCCATGACGGCTGGTCCCCGTTCATGCGCCACGTCCCTATCGCGCTTACCTGGCTCCTCGCTCCCTGAGCCGTCCATCTCTGTCTCCCGGCGCACGCAGCCCTGCTCTCTAGGGCGCGCGCCGCCTTCAGTAAATTTAAAGGGCCAACGCGCCATTAATTGGTGCGCTGGTTCCTGACCTCTGGCCACCTCCATATAAATATAACTTGCCCCTTCCTGCCTTTGCCGGATCTTTGTGCCCCAGTGCCTTTGAGAAAGCTTTCCATATTGTGTATATTGCCTTGCCTGTTGCCGAACCCGTTGCTACCGTCCACTCACCTTTGAACCTTGCTGCCTACCCTGACCTCTGCTACGTCCGACTACGCTCCTGCCCGCTCCCTGTGTACTACACCATATTAGCTGCCAGAGAGGTCAAGTTGCTACTGGAAGATACGACCTGGTGGTTACCGCCGCAGCAAGTCCATCCTGCCAGTAACCACTTAGAACCGGTCCTCTCGTACAACCCGCGTCATCACCTCTCTGGTCCAGAGGATCCACTACCAGTCCTGCCGGTTCGTGACAAGGAACTGTCTAGAACAGCATATGTTTTTTACGGGGATTTTCTATGGACAGTTCCTAAAATGGACAGAGATGTCAGCAGAGAGCACTGTGGTCATGATGTCAGCAGAGAGCTCTGTGTTCAAAAAGAAAAGAATTTCCTCTGTAGTATTCAGCAGCTAATATGTACTGGAAGGATTAAGATTTTTTAATAGAAGTAATTTACAAATCTGTTTAACTTTCTGCCACCAGTTGATTAAAAAATAAAAGTTTTCCACTTTAAGGGGTTAAATCAAGTCTTCATAATTAACAGCCATGGGCTGTCCAGGCATGCTGGCATTTGTAGTTTTGCAAGAGCAGGAGGTTCACAGTTTGGAGACCAATGGTATATACTGTAATACCATTCCATATACTTCCATATATTCTTTCATACATAGCTTATACTCGAGTGAACTCTCCGCCCTCAGTGGTCTTCAACCTGCGGACCTCCAGAGGTTTCAAAACTACAACTCCCAGCAGGCTTGAAGAGGTTGAAGACCACTGCAGCCTTCGACATCATCCAGCCCCCTCTCACTCCCTTTAGTTCTGTACTCGCCTCCGCTCGGCGCTGGTCCGGTGCTGCAGGACTGTCCGGAGAGGAGGTCTTCCGGTGGGATAGTGGTTCCGGGCTGCTATCTTCACCGGGGGGCCTCTTCTCCGCGCTTCGGGCCCGGCCACGGAATAGTCACGTTGCCTTGATGACGACACAGAGGTACGTTCATTACCAACGTCCCTCTGCATCATTGTCAAGGCAACGCCTCTATTCTGGGCCCGAAGCGCGGAGAAGAGGCCTCCCCGGTGAAGATGGCAGCCCGGAACCACTATCCCACCGGACGACCTCCCCACCGGACAGTCCTGCAGCACTGGACCAGCGCCGAGCGGAGGTGAGTACAGAACTAAAGGGGGTGAGAGGGGGCTGGATGATGTCAAAGGCCGCAGTGGTCTTCAACCTGCGGACCTCCAGAGGTTTCAAAACTACAACTCCCAGCAATCCCGGACAGCCGATGGCTGCCCGTGCTTGCTGGGAGTTATAGTTTTGAAACATCTGGAGGTCCGCAGGTTGAAGACCATGATGATGACATGTGGTGATGATGACAAGGGGATGATGAAGGGGGGGGGGGGATTATGGCAAGGGGATGATGAAGGGGAGGGGTGTGGAATGATGACAGGGGGATGATGACAAGGGGATGATGACAAGGGGATGATGAAGGGGGGTGGGGATGATGACAAGGGGATGATGAAGGGGGTGTGTGGGATGATGACAAGGGGATGATGATGAAGGGGGGTGGGGATGATGACAAGGGGATGATGACAAGGGGATGATGAAGGGGTGTGTGGGATGATGACAAGGGGATGATGACAAGGGGATGATGAAGGGGGGTGTGGGATGATGACAAGGGGATGATGATGAAGGGGGGTGGGGATGATGACAAGGGGATGATGATGAAGGGGGGTGGGGATGATGACAAGGGGATGATGACAAGGGGATGATGACAGGCGGTGATGATGAAGGGGGGATGATGACAGGGTGATGATGACAGGGTGATGATGATGTGGGTGTTAATGATGGGGATCTGGATGATGACAGGGGGGGGATGATGTATTTCCCACCCTAGGCTTATACTCGAGTCAATAACTTTTCCTGTGATTTTGGGGTGAAATCAGGGGCCTCGGCTTATATTCGGGTCGGCTTATACTCGAGTATATACGGTATATAACTTGGAGCTCTTAAATGGGCAGATTCAGAAACTTTTTATATTTCTTGTTGTACAGCTTGGCAAAACATTAATCTTTCTAATATTCTTTATAAAACCTTTTTATCTCTCTTTTTTTAATGTAAAGAAATCAGAGCTTATTAAAAAAAATCCCATATCATCCAGAACATAATCCTCTCCGGCTGCAGCATCATCTTTGTTCCAGCTACAGCACAGGCAGTAAGTGAGGCTGGGACTAGAATTCCGCTGTGCTCACTCCTGTCCTGTCTATCAGACTGCAGCATGAAAACAGAGAGGAGGGGGTTACAGAGCAGCCTGTAGTGATTGGTTGAAGAGATACAGCACAGCACACTCAGGGAGGAAGTAAGTCCATGGTGAGTGAGGATGAGCTCAGCGCTTGTCTCGGACATGCATCAGTCACGCCCCCTCCCATAGACTTGCATTGAGGGGACGGGATGTGACACCATGAGGGGCTATGACATCACCAGCTCCCTGCGCCGGCTCCAGCGTTCGGAACAGTTTGTTCCAAACGCTGAGCAGTGGAGTACCCCTTTAACTCCCAGCATAAATTCTGTAACAAGCACCTGCCACGTGCTGTTTAGAAGACTGTTGTATTATACTCGCCTCTTGTCACCCTCAGTCAGCCGGACCTGGATCTGACTGCGGCCTACGCTCCCCAAAGCTTTGTCCCTGGCTCTGTAACCAAATTGAGAAATAATGGAGCAACCCTTTTAGCACAGTGGCTGTTTTGTCCATATACCTCAGCCAGAAAATGTATATAACAAACTATCCGGCATAATGGAAACATTTGGCAGTTTTTATTTTCTTTACGCTTGCAACATAAGACGCCACATTCCATTATTGCACTTAAGCTGCTCTCACCCTAATAAAATGCCGTACATAGACAAAAGTGCTGTTTGTTATGCCGATCCAATTTAATCAATTGATTGATATGTTCTCTGCTTTAAAGCAAATATACTTTGGTAACGTGAGAAGGTGTCACCTCATCAACATAAAGATGATAGCAGATAAATTACATTACAGTCATTTTCAACCAGGGTAAAGCTCCGCACTAATGGCACTTCGTTCTGTTTGTTTTAGAGTAGGTCCCATATAATCTATTCCCAGTCAAACAAAGACTTTACACAAATATGCTGCATTAGGACAAGTATTAGATAACATCACCCTTTCCAAAGACATTGGCTGCAGGTGAGATGGGGGTCTGCTTTATGTCACATGGGATCAGCTCTTACGGGACTTGTGTGTTCCTAATTATACATTTCAATGCAAATAATGGTCTTGGAGATTAATTGCTTTGATACATCAAGTAGCTCAAGTGCATGAACAGACGCCAGTGTATAAAAGCACATGTGGGTGGTTTGCGATATATAATACTGCACACTGGTTTCTTAAATGCATTCCTACAATTCTTAAAGGGATACTCCGGTGAAAACCTTTTTTCTTTTAAATCAACTGGTGGCAGAAAGTTAAACATATTTGTAAATTACTTCTATTAAAAAATCTTAATCCTTCCTGTACTTATTAGCTGCTGAATACTACAGAGGAAATTCTTTTCTTTTTGGAATGCTCTCTGATGACATCACAAGCACAGTTCTCTCTGCTGATGTTATTATAATAATAATAACACTTTATTTATTGTTGTCCTTAGTGGCATTTGAACCCAAGTCCCCAGCACTGCAAGGCAGCAGTGCTATCCACTGAGCCACCATGCTGTCATGCTGTGAAATGTCAGCAGAGAGCACTGTGCTCGTGATGTCATCAGTGTTCCAAAAAGAAAGGAATTTCCTCTGTAGCATTCAGCAGCTAATAAGTACTAAAAGGATTAAGATTTTTTAATAGAAGTAATTTACAAATATGTTTAACTTTCTGCCACCAGTTGATTTAAAAGAAAAAAGGTTTTCACCGGAGTACCCCTTTAAAGGGCCACCACCCATAAAAATACACTTTTTTTTTCCTTTTCCAGAAACAGCCCCACTGTTATGAATGGGGCAGAGTAATACCAGAAGCAGAGGGAATAGTCATCTTTTTCTAGCCTCAAACAATAATTTTTTATGGCTCCTGGCACAAGTGTCCTGACTTTTTTCATCTATACTTATCATTACAGTAACTTGATCATGTGTTCACCAGTCTAACTCTCCAAACATTCCAATGCTTAAAGGGGTACTCCGGTGGAAAGTTTTTTTTTCTTCAATCAACTGGTGCCAGAAAGTTAAACAGATTTGTAAATGACTTCTATTAAAAAATCTTAATCCTTCCAGTACTTATTAGCGGCTGAAGAGGAAATTACAGAGGAAATTATTTTCTTTTTGGAACACGGTGCTCTCTGCTGACATCTCTGTCCATTTTAGGAACTGTCCAGAGCAGCATATGTTTTCTATGGGGATTTTCTCCTACTCTGGACAGTTCTTAAAATGGACAGAGGTGTCAGCAGAGAGCTCTGTGTTCCAAAAAGAAAATAATTTCCTCTGTAGTATTCAGCAGCTAATAAGTACTGGAAGGATTAAGATTTTTTTAATAGAAGTAATTTACAAATCTGTTCAACTTTCTGGCATCAGTTCATTAAAAAAAAAGTTTTCCACTGGAGTACCCCTTTAACCCCTTAACCCCTTGGGGACGGAGCCCATTATGACCCTAAGGACGGGAGCATTTTTTGCAAATCTGACCACTGTCACTTTAAGCATTAATAACTCTGGAATGCTTTTACTTATAAATTTGATTCCGAGATTGTTTTTTCGTGACATATTCTACTTTATGTTAGTGGTAAATTTTCGGCGATACTTGCATCCTTTCTTGGTGAAAAATGCAAAAATTTCATGAAAAATTTGAAAATTTTGCATTTTTCTAACTTTGAAGCTCTCTGCTTATAAGGAATATGGATATTCCAAATAAATTATATACTGATTCACATATACAATATGTCTACTTTATGTTTGCATCATAAAATTGATGAGTTTTTACTTTTGGAAGACACCAGAGGGCTTCAAAGTTCAGCAAAAATTTTCCAATTTTTCGCAAAATTTTCAAAATCGGAATTTTTCAGGGACCAGTTCAGGTTTGAAGTGGATTTGAAGGGTCTTCTGGTTAGAAATACCCCATAAATGACCCCATTATAAAAACTGCACCCCTCAAAGTATTAAAAATGACATTCAGTAAGTGTGTTAACCCTTTAGGTGTTTCACAGGAATAGCAGCAAAGTGAAGGAAAAAATTCTAAATCTTCCATTTTTTACACTGGCATGTTCTTGTAGACCCAGTTTTTGAATTTTTCCAAGGGGAAAAGGAAAAAAATCCTCTTAAAATTTGTAACCCAATTTCTCTCGAGTAAGAAAATACCTCATATGTGTATGTCAAGTGTTCGGCGGGTGCACTAGAGGGCTCAGAAGCGAAGGAGCAACAATGGGATTTAGGAGAGTGAGTTTTTCTGAAATGGTTTTTGGGGGGCATGTCCCATTTAGGAAGCCCCTATGGTGCCAGGACAGCAAAAAACCCCACATTGCACACTATTATGGAAACGACACCCCTCAAGGAACGTAACAAGGGGTACGGTGAGCCTTAACACCCCACAGGTGTTTGACAACTTTTTGTTAAAGTCGGATGTGTAAATGAGAAAAAAATATTTTTCCACTAAAATGCTGGTTTTTCCCCAAATTTTACTTTTTTACAAAGGGTAATAGGAGAAAATGCCCCCCAAAATTTGTAACCCCATTTCTTCTGAGTATGGAAATACCCCATGTTTGGACGTCAAGTGCACTGCGAGCGCACTACAATGCTCAGAAGTGAAGGAGCGCCATTGAGCTTTTAGAGAGGTAATTTGTTTGGAATGGAAGTCGGGGGCCATGTGCATTTACAAAGCCCCCCGTGGTGCCAGAACAGTGGTCCCCCCCAAATGTGACCCCATTTTGGAAACTACACCCCTCACGGAATGTAATAAGGGATACAGTGAGTATTTACACCCCACTGGCATTTGACAGATCTTTGGAACAGTGGGCTGTGCAAACAAAAAAATTTAATTTTTCATTTTCACTGACCACTGTTCCAAAAATCTGTCAGACCCCTGTGAGGCGTAAATGCTCACTGTACCCCTTATTACATTCCGTGAGGGGTGTAGTTTCCAAAATGGGGTCACATGTGGGTATTTATTTTTTTGCATTTATGTCAGAACCGCTGTAAAATCAGCCACCCCTGTGCAAATCACCAATTTAGGCCTCAAATGTACATGGTGCGCTCTCACTCCTGAGCCTTGTTGTGCGCCCCCAGAGCATTTTACGCCCACATATGGGGTATCTCCGTACTCAGGAGAAATTGCGTTACAAATTTTGGGGGTCTTTTTTTCCTTTTACCTCTTGTGAAAATAAAAAGTAAAGGGCAACACCAGCATGTTAGTGTAAAAATTTTTTTTTTTTACACTAAAAGGATGGTGTAGACCCCAACTTTTCCTTTTCATAAGGGGTAAAAGGAGAAAAAGCCCCCCAAAATTTGCAGTGCAATTTCTCCCGAGTACGGAAATACCCCATATGTGGCCCTAAACTGTTTCCTTGAAATACGACAGGGCTCCAAAGTGAGAGAGTCCCATGCGCATTTGAGGACTAAATTAGGGATTGCATAGGGGTGGACATAGGGGTATTCTACGCCAGTGATTCCCAAACAGGGTGCCTCCAGCTGTTGCTAAACTCCCAGCATGCCTGGACAGTCAGTGGCTGTCCGGAAATGCTGGGAGTTGTTGTTTTGCAACAGCTGGAGGCTCCGTTTTGGAAACACTGCTGTACAATACTTTTTTCATTTTTATTGGGGGGGGGGGGGGGGGGGACAGTGTAAGGGGGTGTTTATGTAGTGTTTTACTCTTTATTAGGTGTTAGTGTAGTGTAGTGTTTTTAGGGTATATTCACACTGGCGGGTTACGGTGAGTTTCCCGCTAGGAATTTGCGCTGCGGCGAAAAATTTGCCGCAGCTCATACTTGAAGCAGGAAACTTGCTGTAAACCCGCCCGTGTGAATGTACCCTGTACGTTCACATGGGGGGGGGGGGGGGGGGCAAACCTCCAGCTGTTTCAAAACTACAACTCCCAGCATGCACGGTCTGTCAGTAAATGCTGGGAGTTGTAGTTTTGCAACAGCTGGAGGCACACTGGTTGGAAAACCTTCAGTTAGGTTCTGTTACCTAACTCAGTATTTTCCAACCAGTGAGCCACCAGCTGTTGCAAAACTACAACTCCCAGCATGCACGGTCTGTCAGTACCTGCTGGGAGTTGTAGTTTTGCAACAGCTGGAGGCACACTGGTTGGAAAACCTTCAGTTAGGTTCTGTTACCTAACTCAGTATTTTCCAATCAGTGAGCCTCTAGCTGTTGCAAAACTACAACTCCCAGCATGCACGGTCTGTCAGTACATGCTGGGAGTTGTAGTTTTGAAACAGCTGGAGGCACACTGGTTGGAAAATACAGAGTTGGGTTCTGTTACCTAACTCAGTATTTTCCAACCAGTGTGCCTCCAGCTGTTGCAAAACTACAATTCCCAGCATGTCTGATCACAGAAGGGCATGCTGGGAGATGTAGTTATGCAACAGCTGGAGGTAAGCAACTACAACTCCCAGCATGCCGAGACAGCTGTTTTCTGTGTGGGCATGCTGGAATTTGTAGTTTTGCAACATCTGGAGTGCTACAATTTAGAGACCACTGAACAGTGATCTCCAAACTGTGGACCTCCAGATGTTGCAAAACTACAACTCCCAGCATGCCCAGACAGCAAACAGCCTGTGTGGGCATGCTAGGAGTTGTAGTTTTGCAAGATCTAGAGGGCAGTATAGAGATCACTGTGCAGTGGTCTCTAAACTGCAGACCTCCAGCTGTTGCAAAACTACAAATTCCAGCATGCCCACACACCAAACAGGTGTCTGGGCATGCTGGGAGTTGTAGTTTTGCAACATCTGGAGGGCTACAGTCTAGAGACCACTATAGTGGTCTCAGACTGTAGCCCTCTAGATGTTGCTAGGCAACTACTCACCGGCTTCCGTCGCATCCGGGAGCCGTCCTCTTCTGCCGCACGCCGCCGCAGATCTCCGTCGCCGCCTGCCGATCCCCGTCGCTCCGCTGCCTCTGGAGGGGGTAAGTGGACTCCGGCGCCACTCCTCTTCTTTTTCCCCGTTCTGCCCCGCCTATTGTGGGTGGGCAGGACGGGGAAAACGAAAGTAAACCCCTCCGCCCCTGATCTGCTATTGGTGGTCGCGTCTAGACCACCAATAGCAGAGATAGGTGGGATGGCAACTCTGCCACCTCACTCCTATCGCTTTAGGGGGATCGTGGGTGTCTTAGACACCCGCGATCCCCCTTCTATTCCGGGTCACCATAGACCCGTAATGACCCGGAATCGGCGCAAATCGCAAGTGTGAATTCACTTGCGATTTGCGCCGATCGCCGACATGGGGGGGTCTAATGACCCCCCTGGGCATTTGCACGGGGTGCCTGCTGATAGATATCAGCAGTCACCCCGGCCCGGTCCCCGCCCGGCGCGCGGCGGGGGCCGAAATTCCCACGGGCGTATGGATACGCCCTTCGTCCTTAAGTACCAGGACGCAAGGGCGTATGCATACGCCCTTCGTCCCCAACAGGTTAAGGACTCAGGAGTTTTCCGTTTTTGCACTTTCGTTTTTTCCTCCTTACTTTTTAAAAATCATAACCCTTTCAATTTTCCACCTAAAAATCCATATTATGGCTTATTTTTTGCGTTGCCAATTCTACTTTGCAGTGACATTAGTCATTTTACCCCAAAATGCACGGCGAAAAGGAAAAAAAATCATTGTGCGACAAAATCGAAAAAAAAACGCCATTTTGTAATTTTGGGGGGCTTCCGTTTCTACGCAGTGCAAATTTCGGTAAAAATTACACCTTATCATTATTCTGTGGGTCCATACGGTTAAAATGATCCCCTACTTATATAGGTTTGATTTTGTCGCACTTCTGGAAAAAATCATAACTACATGCAGGAAAATTTATACGTTTAAAAATGTCATCTTCTGACCCCTATAACTTTTTTATTTTTCCATGTACAGGGTGGTATGAAGGCTAATTTTTTGCGCCGTGATCTGAAGTTTTTATTGGTATGATTTAATTAATGATATATTTTTATAGTTCGGACATTTACGCACGCGGCGATACCACATATGTTTATTTTATTTTTTTTTACACTGTTTTATTTTTTTTATGGGAAAAGGGGGGTGATTCAAACTTTTATTAGGGAAGGTTAAATGACCTTTATTAACACTTTTTTTTACATTTTTTTTGCAGTGTTATAGGTCCCATAGGGACCTATAACACTGCACACACTGATCTTTCATCCTGATCACAGGCGTGTATTAACACGCCTGTGATCAGCGTTATCGGCGCTTGACTGCTCCTGCCTTGATCTCAGGCACGGAGCAGTCATTCGTCGACCGGACACCGAGGAGGCAGGTAAGGGCCCTCCCGGTGTCCGGTCAGCTGTTCAGGACGCCGCGATTTCACCGCGGCGGTCCCGAACAGCCCGACTGAGCAGCCGGGTCACTTTCAGTTTCACTTTAGAAGCGGCGGTCAGCTTTGACCGCCGCTTCTAAAGGGTTAATACCGCACATTGCCGCGATCGGCGATGTGTGGTATTAGCCGCGGGTCCCGGCCGTTGATGAGCGCCGGGACCGACGCGATATGATGCAGGATCGCGCCGCGATCCCACTTCATATCGCGGGAGCCGGCGCAGGACGTAAATATTATACGTCCTGCGTCGTTAAGGGGTTAAAGCGTACTGCAAATACAGTGAAGGAGTTTAAACATGCATGGGATAAGCATGAGGCTATCCTTCATATAAGATAGGGCCAGGGACTATTGATAGGATACAGATTATCGGGCAGACTAGATGGGCCAAATGGTTCTTATCTACCGACACATTCTATGTTTCTATATCGCAGAAAAATATTATGCTTACATATGTTACTCACTAGGTCATGCAGATGCTTTACATGTCTTTTTTTATGTGTCTAGTTTCTGTATTTGGCTCACAAATCCCTCTGTTCTGCTGCTCACTCATTCTGACATCCACTGCTCAGAAAGGGGTGTTTCTGAAGCAAACACGGAGCCCGCCCTCACTCACCATGTATTGACTTCCTCCCTGAGTCTGCTGTGCTGTGCTGGGTCTCTTCATCCATTAGACTCCTGTCTGTTCATTGGACTTTATTAGCGATCTACCTACATTCAATGTAAAACACAACTCATGCCTACAGAGGTAAGTCCAAGGCATACACAAGAATATTTACATTCTTATCTAATAATAGTCTATGCTGCACTATATAAGCAAAAAAAAAATCAGGAAAGTTTTCTTATTAAAAACTTTTGACGCTTAGTGCCTTACTAGAATGGGTGATGATTCTATACTTACCTTACATGGACCTTCTTGTCTCAGCGGTCCTTGAACGTTGGCATGGTTTTATGATTGCATTGTCATTTGGCCATATGTCTTTCTATATATCTTTTTGCTTGCTGTGTTTTCCTTGATCTCTTAGACGACTGATTTCATTTTGCCTTTTTTAGTATTATTGTACTGTGTTTTATTTTGTGCCAATAGAGAAAGATTACACATAAAAACTTTTGACATGTCAAAGTTTAAAGTGGTCAGGGTTCAGGTGTTCAGACCCCCAATGATCACTAGGTAGGAGTAGGACTAAGGGCTTCTCTCCCCATCTTACGTGTCACCGCACAGAAGTTAGCAGGAAGTCTAGGAAGTCCATTCCCTGCAGTAAGGGGAGAGAATGGGAGGGAAGCTCTTAAACAAGCGCTTCTCCTGCCTCGTTTTGGCGCTCAGTGGAGGTCTGGACACCCAGACCCTGACCAATCCTTTATAACACTCTTCTCCTTCTGCCTTTGAGCCTCAAGGCCATCTGCGGATTGCTTTATTCTGTACTCCAGTATTTACCAGATTTACAGCCTGTGGAAGGGCTTTTCTAGCCCAAACGTTGCAGATTGTTTACACCTATTTAAAGGGGTACTCTGTTTGGGGATAAGATGTAAAATCGCGGGGTCCCGCCACTGGGGACCCCCGCAATCTCTGGGCCTGGCAACGGTGGTGTCCGGAACATGGAAACTTGCAGCTTTCGTGTTTGTGACATCATGCCACACCCCCTTCATTCATGTCTATGGGAGGGGGCTTGATGGCTGGTACATAGCCGTCACACCTCCTCCCATAGACTTGAATGGAGGGGGCGTGGTGGCCCGCATCACTAGTCATTGGGCATGGAGCAGAGATCACTCCATGCACCGAATGACGGAGGCGCTGCAGATAACGGGGGTCCCCGGCGGTGGGACCCCTGCAATCTAACATCTTATCCTTTGGATAGGGGATAAGATGTTTGAGGTAGAGTACCCCTTTAAACATTTTTTTGATCACTTTTTATTCCACTTTTTTTTGGAAGACAATGCTGGCAATCTAATTCAATCCACAGGGTAAATAATGTCAAATTTTAGTAGCTTGGACAGATACAGCAGTGGCAGTTCCGTATATTATTTCATAATAATAGGGAACATTTTGAGATAAGTGAGCCGAGCCTGTGCAACTTGGTCTCATTTAGAACTTTGGCTAAAATGAGGTTTGCCCAACATTAGTACTTTGCGAGGCTTGGCTTGCGTTTAAAAGGCCTATTTCGAGAATAATTCTGATAAGTTATTCTACTCTGGACAGTTCCTTACATGGACAGAGATGTCAGCAGAGAGCACTGTGGTCAGACGGAAAATAACTACACAACTTCCTCTGGAGCATACAGCAGCTGATAAGTACTGAAAGGATTAAGATTTTTATATAGAAGTAATTTACAAATCTGTTTAACTTTCTGGAACCAGTTGATTTGAAAAACATTGTTTTCCACTGGAGTACCCCTTTAAACCTTATTTAACTTTTTTTTTTAAAGGAAAATGGTCACCCATTCACCCACACTAAACCCAATACACCAGGTTATAGTGTGAGTGTACAGGAGACCGATGCGGGCTCTCTGACTAATATACTTGCCTGCAGTCCGGCACCCGGTCCCTCTGAAGATCAATAAATATTTAAATCCAGTTGGCGGGCCCACCTCCAGCGGGTAATTTACAGAAGAAAGAAGAGGATCTTCCGATGGACCGAGACACCGGACTGCAGGTACGTACGTATATTAGTCCGAGAGCCTGTATCGGGCTCCTGTACACAAGCACTTTAACCTGGTGTATTGGGTTTAGTGTGGTTGAACGAGTGACTGTTTTCCTTTAATCATCCTGAAGAACTTGATTGCTTGTTCAATACACTGCTAAGCAAGCGTCTTGTGGTTTTACTGCTCTCCTAAGACTGCAGACATGGGGCCTTCACTAGTCTTCTGGCTGCCATGACAGCCACACAGAATCTTGCAATTTTATCATAGAGTACCTCCTATCCATATAATGGCTTAGATTGAGGTTAAATGGCTGGGATCACAGTTATGTCCGATCCCAACAGTTCAGTGACAGTTGTGTAAGGTAGATGGCATTGGCCATGTATGGAGTAAGCTTACCTCCCAAACATACTCCATACACCCCATGCCACCATTATGATGAAAAGTACCTGTAGATCAAACATCAGGATGGGGTTAACAAAGAGCTGTCCATAATCCCTGTTACACGCACACTACATAAGTATTCTGATGCATTAGTATTCTGATGGTACTCCACTGCTCCAGTGTCCGAAACTTTTCGTTCTGAATGCTGGGTGCAGGCTACTGGGGTCGTGATGTCATGCACACGCCCCCAATTGACGTCACCCCACGCCCCCTCAATGCAAGTAGACTTGCATTGAGGGGGCGTGGTGTGACGTCATTAGGGGGCGTGTACATGACGTCACGACCCTCGCTGACTGCACCCAGCTTTCGGAATAAAATGTTCCGGACGCTGGGGCAGTGGAGCTTTTGTTCTGAACGCTGGGTGCAGGCTACTAGGGTCGTGATGTCATGCACACTCCCCCAAGTGACGTCACCCCACGTTCCCTCAATGCAAGTCTATGGGAGGGGGTGTGACGGCTACCACGCCCCCTCACATAGAGTTGCATTGAGGGGGCGTGGGGTGATGTCACTTGGGGGTGTGTGCATGACGGCACGACCCCAGTAGCCTGCACCCAGCGTTCAGAACAAAAGCTCCACTGCCCCAGCATCCGGAACATTTTATTCCGAACGCTGGGTGCAGTCGGTGAGGGTCGTCATGCACATGTGACGTCATGCCACGCCACGCCCCCTCAATGCAAAATACTAAATTGAAAAAGCTAAAGTCTATTTTTCATCTTTTATCTAGATAGCTATCAATGTTGTTTTGTTGATTTTTTTGTTCTACCCCAGTTAAACTCAATAAACTCTTGGAAGGGATAGTATATTTTAATTGAAAAAAGTCAAAGATTAGACACTAACCATTAAAGTCACATTATGGGAATTAGAAACAGAGAGGAGGAGAATTATTTCGAGTCAAGGGCACGGCTTGTCTAACTTACAAGACAAGGCAGTTTGTGCCAAATAAAAAAATAATACAAAAATGCTGTTTTCAGTAAATGTGCAGCACATCTGAGAGCGGAGGGGAGGAAATTATCCATGTTCAATTAGCACGCCATTTGTGTAGGAAAAAAACATCAGCTGTTGGAGGCGGGCCAGATTTTGTGAGGGAAAATACGGGCAAACATTCATGCTTCAGGTTAGATCTGGTAGATAATGTATGTTTGAAGGAAGTATGCTTATAAAGGATTTTCCACAGTTATAAGAATACAAAACAAAGGCAGCCAACCCTACAGCAGTGTAATCTCAGCTGCTTGAGGAAACTCAAAACCAAGACAGCGGCCATGCAAGCTGTCCCGTCATGTTCAGAGTTTGTTGAAAGGATAATGAGATGTTCGACGGCTCGGTGATTTAAATTGAATTTGGTATTGTATAAATCTTTTTCCTTTGCACCTTTAGGCTCCTTCCTGTCTCTGAGTCATGTATTCGATGTCTGAAACCCTAGACCGTTCCTGTGATAGACACCTCCTGGAAATGAAATCAGATCTACGGACGTCGGGTTGTATGAATGGCTCCTGCAATCTTTGTGACTTATCTTTAGTATCTTTAGTGCGCATTTATGTGGGAATAAAATAATCCAGAATTCACTAGAGGTCGAGTTTTCTTTATGATTCAATAATTCATTCTGGGGCAGTGGGCGCAGTAAGGAGGACGCTGGATACTTGATAGTTTTTAGGAGTTTTGGGTAGGACATCAGGGACAGGAATATTTGAGGCCACAGTAGAATAAAAGTCTAGGCTCAAAATACAAGTGCATTTGATGTAAGTGCATTTGATGTGGTGGAAGGTATTACAGTATTTTATTCTTTGGGTCTTCCCACAGAACTGTATTTTTTTTAATTTTAGGATGGTCATATGTGAGCAGATGTCATTACAGTGGTAGTACCCACCCTTCATACAGCCAATGATTTACACCAATTATCCTCCCATATCTTATTAACCCACTCATGTCTGCATGACTTCTCCCATACTGCACCCTCTCTGTGGAACTCTAAGCCCTAGACCACATAGATTCCCACGATTCTGCAAATTAATCAAATTGACTTGTTAGGCCTTCTTAACATACACTGCTCAAAAAAAAAATAAAGGGAGCACTTAAACAACACAATGGAACTCCAAGTCAATGACACTTCTGTGAAATCACACTGTCCACTCAGGAAGCAACACTGATTGACAATCAATTTCACATGCTGTTGTGCAAATGGAACAGACAACAGGTGGAAATTATATGCAGTTAGCAAGACACCCCCAATAAAGAAGAGGTTCTGCAGGTGGTGACCACGGACCACTTCTCAGTTCCTATGATTCCTGGCTGATTTTTTGGTTACTTGTGAATGCTGGTGGTGCTTTCACTCTAGTGGTAGCATGAGACGGAGTCTACAACCCACACAAGAGGTTCAGGTAGTGCAGCTCATCCAGGATGGCACATCAATGCGAGATGTGGCAAGAAGTTTGCTGTGTCTATCAGCGTAGTGTCCAGAGCATGGAGGCACTATCAGGAGATGTGGAGGAGGCCGTAGGAGGGCAACAACCCAGCAGCAGGACTGCTACCTCCACCTTTGTGCAAGGAGGAGCAGGAGGAGCACTGCCAGAGCCCTGCAAAATGACCTCCAGCAGGCCACAAATGTGCATGTGTCCACTCAAACGGGCAGAAACAGACTCCATGAGGGTGGTATGAGATCCCGACATCCACAGGTAGGGGTTGTGCTTACAGCCCATCACTGTGCGGGACGTTTGCCATTTGCCAGAGAACACCAAGATTGGCAAATTCGCCACTGTCGCCCTGTGATAGATTAGGTTCACACTAAGCACATGTGACAGACACAACAGAGTCTGGAGACGCAATGGAGAATGTTCTGCTGCCTGCAACATCCTCCAACATGACCAGTTTGGTGGTGGGTTAGTAATGGTGTGGGGTGGCATTTCTTTGGGGGGCCGCACAGCCCTCCATGTGTTTGCCAGAGGTAGCCTGACTGCCATTAGGTACCGAGATGAGATCCTCAGACCCCTTGTGAGACCATATGCTGGTGCGATTGGCCCTGGGTTCTCCCTAATGCAAGACAATGCTAGACCTCATGTGGCTGGAGTGTGTCAGCAGTTCCTGCAAGAGGAAGGCATTGATGCTATGGACTGGCCCCAGACCTAAATCCTTTTGAGCACATCTGGGACATCATTTCTCGCTCCATCCACCAACGCCACATTGCACCACAGACTGTTCAGGAGTTGGCGGATGCTTTAGTTCAGATCTGGGAGGACATCCCTCAGGAGACCATCCGCCACCTCATCAGGAGCATGCTCAGGCGTTTTATGGAGGCCATACAGGAACTTGGAAGCCACACACACTACTGAGCCTCATCAAAGATGGATGAGCCTGTAGTGTGGTTTTCCACTTTGATTTTGAGTGTGACTCCATATCCAGACCTCCATGGGTTGATAAATTTTATTTCCATTGATAATTACTGTGTGATTTTGTTGTCAGTGCATTCAACTATGTAAAGACGAAAGTATTTAATACGATTAGTTCATTCATTCAGATCTAGGATGTGTTATCTTAGCGTTCCCTTTATTTTTTTGAGCAGTGGATATCAGTTGTTTGGCGGAATTTCCCTCTGGCGTGCACCAGAGAGAAACTGATAGCAAAACTGATCCCATTCATTTGAATGGGAGAGATCATAATCATTCGGCATCTCAGTTTGGATGCCTGATGGTTGATCTCGCCAGACTGACACTGAACAGGGTAACGTTCCCCAGTTAGCATTCAGAAAATTGGATGCTGGATGCTAGCTACACAACTAATGACAACTGATGCACTTCTGGCATCAGTTGTGGAATCAGTTACAGCGAGTTTTACCGGACACCTGATATGTGTAATTCTAGCCTTAAAGGGGTACTCCACTGGAAAATATTTTCTTTTAAATCAACTGGTGCTAGAAAGTTAAACAGATTTGTAAATTAATTCTATTAAAAAATCCCAATCCTTCCAGTACTTATCAGCTGCTGTTTAATACACAGGAAGTTCTTTTTGAATTTCCTTTCTACCTGACCACAAGTGCTCTCTGCTGACATATCTGTCCATGTCAGGAACTGTCCAGAGCAAGAAAGGTTTGCTATGGGGATTTGCTCCTACTCTGGACAGTTCCTAAAATGGACAGAGGTTTCAGCAGAGAGCACAGTGGTCAGCCAGAAAGGAAATTCAAAAAGAAAAGAACTTCCTGTGTATTATACAGCAGCTGATAAGCACTGGAAGGATTTGGATTTTTTTTAATAGAAGTAATTTACAAATCTGTTTAACTTTATGGCACCAGTTGATTTAAAAGAAAATGTTTTCCAGTGGAGTACCCCTTTAATTGTATTGTGTGGCGGTCAGTATGATTACAACAATACACATTGGAATAGCTTTTGTTATATTTACTGCTTTAGCAATATAAAAAACTTACTACTATACTTGCTTCATTTTTCTATCTAGGGGGCAGGGGTGTGAGGTAAGATAGGGCTTTTTAATAACTTTTTATTAGTTTTTCTGACCCCCTAGGACTCATTTTTTGCGCCGTGATCTGAAGTTTTTATTGGTTTGATTTTTGTTTTGATCGGACTTTTTGATTACTTTTTATTCATTTTTTAATGGTATAAAAAGTGACCAAAAATGCGCTTTTTTGACTTTGGAATTTTTTTGCGCGTACGCCATTGACCGTGCGGTTTAATTAATGATATATTTTTATAGTTCGGACATTTGCGCATGCGGCAATACCACATATGTTTATTGATTTATTTTTTTACACTGTTTTATTTTTTTTATGGGAAAAGGGGGGTGATTCAAACTTTTATTAGGGAAGGGGTTAAATGACCTTTATTAACACTTTTTTTTAACTTTTTTTTTGCAGTGTTATAGGTCCCATAGGGACCAATAACACTGCACACACTGATCTCCTATGCTGATCACTGGCGTGTATTAACACGCCTGTGATCAGTATTATCGGCGCTTGACTGCTCCTGCCTGGATCTCAGGCACGGAGCAGTCATTCGCCGATCGGACACCGAGGAGGCAGGTAAGGGCCCTCCCGGTGTCCTGCAAGCTGTTTGGGACGCCGCGATTTCACCGCGGCGGTCCCGAACAGCCCGACTGAGCAGCCGGGTCATGGCGTGATTCCGCTTCATATCGCAGGAGCCGGCACAGGACGTAAATATACGTCCTGCGTCATTAACGGGTTAAGTAATGTTACATTTCATCTGCAATGGATTCTTCATGGGAAGATATGTAACCAGGCAGGGCTTCTTCTACCCATAAAAGCTGTGCGTTAGAGAATCGGCAACTAGTGGGATCAGCTGGGTTGGCTTCATTTTTAAAAGAGGTTGTCTGTCATGAGTGAGGGTGGGGGGTGGGGAGGGAGAAGGGAGCCCTAAGCTGTTCCTAAGACCACTCTCACTGCCTACTTGCCCATCCGCCCTAAACGACGGATAGACAACTTGGAGCCGATCCCTGCCTAGCAATAAAGTGCATGGGCGTTGAAGTCAACAAAACAAAAGAAACTGTACAAAGTAGGGGAACATGTCAGGAACATAACTTGAAAACAATAACCAACAGACAACAAATATATAAATACAAACAAGGCAGGAAATAGCATACTAACATACAGTTCAGAAACCAGAATCAAGATTAACGGCAGATATGATAATCTGCACAAGACTAGATATAAGGATAAATCAGTGTGGAACAGATACTAGCCAAGGAGGAAACATAAATAAAAATACATGAAACACGGGCACAGACTCAAGACTAATTCACTCCTAGATAGACGGATTAGCTAAAGGCTCAGAACAGGATTATATCCTAGGAGATCCAGGATCAAGCAAAGTCAAAACAGGACTGACAAAATGCACGGTGTGAATACATGCTAAGGAAACACAAAGCATATGCAGAACGAACAATGCAAGAACATTAAAACCCGACAAAAGTACTAAAACAAGACAAGCTAAAATCTATATATCTAACAGGACAGATAACTATGGTTAAAACTCAGGATCTGTGCTTAGACAGACCTGGTGAACATATAGCAAACATGGTCAGAGTAACAGATCTAATAACCAGCCCAGAACAGCACCTGAAGTGGCCTTATATAAACTCCCAGTACTGAAGTCAGGAAGATTAACTCTTCCCATCCCTGGGAAAGTTAACACAGAAACTGTTCAGACACAAGCCTGTTCAGACAAGCAGAAAATACAAAATACAGAAAAAAAGGAAATTATAGAATCCCTTTAGGATAAGTCCACAAAACTTGCCAAAATATATTTTAGATATTCTTTTCAATTTTGGGGCGAAGATGAGCATGTAATATAAAATATTTGGGTAAATTTAAAAATGTTTGAATTTAGCCTTAAATAACAATGTGACCAATATAATTGCAGACGAGCAAACCAAATCTGCACAATCAGAGTTCAAAGTACAATTCGGCTAGAACTTGAACTGCGAGTGGTTAGTTTCTGCAGATCTTACTAAAATGACATCATCTACATGGCTGAAAGTAGAGGAAAGAAGGATTACATGACCTCAGGAAAACTCCCATGATGCTTTTCAAACAGCTCTTCCAGCCAATCAGGAGGTAGTATAAGAGTGATGTCACAGCCACTATAAAAGCCTATGCAGATACCTTCAGCAAACATTTTAGAGATAGCAGGTGTTAGGTGAAGATCTCTGTGAGGGACAGTGATCAGTGACCAACACAGATTGGAATGGGACCACACATACATAATAATATGACTAAGGCTAGATCAACTAGTCAAAACGCATCACATTTTGCCTGAAACCTGTGTTCCATGTGGTCCCACAATAAAGTGACATTGTTCATCCTGAGATGCTGCGCTGGCCATCTTTTTTCGTTTTGCATTCTCTTCATGGTGTGTCCACACCAGCCCGAGCTACAGCAGACTAGAGGGTGAGCTGGGCTGTTTCTTTTCACATTATACATAATCATAGTAGTAAAGCAGCACTGGAGAGAACGTTCTGCATCTATTCTTTTAGTGCAAAATCTGTTTTACCTGAAGTTAAGTGTCACAGTTCTTTTTTTGTTTTACACTAATCACTTTTGTGTACTTTTTAGGATGCCAATTTAAAATGAAAAAAATTTTTTCACAGCTTGTAGGAAGTCATTGCTTCTGCACTTTCTAGGCGCAAAACCTGTTGCTACTCCGAAAAAGGGAAAACTTTTGGACCAATTGAAAAAAGCCATTGCTTCTTCTGATACCTCTGTGTACATATCAACACCTGCAGATATCTGCCTTCCAAAAAGGATAATTTTTGGACATTCATTTTAAAAAGGATAAAAATCCTCCTGTACAGTGTGTTTTTATTCAACCTGTTAGTTACCACTGGGTGCCCTCCATTTTACCCATAGCCATACATGTTGCCGTAAGTTTGAAAATAACTTTGCCTTAAAACAGCTCAGAAGTCCCAAAAATTCACTCCTAGGTGACCTAACAGTTTTATACAGGGCTTTTAGGGCTCTTAGACAGTGTTATTCACACATTTTTGGGTTATCGGTGAAGTACAGGTCGGGACAGAACTAGTTCGGGCAGAACCAGAACTTTTTGCCACTGTACAGCGAACTAGCGAAACCAAACTTTTTAAAAGTTGGCTCATCTCTAAATATAATATATGAGATGTTTATTCTTCTGTACCAATCACTGCGGGCCTCAATAAAGAGTAAGGGTATGTTCACACTGAGGAATTGGAGAGGAATTTCCACGAGTAATTCTGCTCGCTTATTCCTCTCCAATTCATTCAGCAGTGCCATACCCCATAGTATTTAGTTAACTTTCCTCTCCTCAGTTCTCACTGAGGAAATTCCACTAGTGGAATTCTGTCACAGAATTCCGTTCCGCATGAACAATGAACATGTTCTTTCTTCATGCGGAAATCGCATCCTAACCCCATTGAGGTGAATGTAAAAAATGTTGGCAGTCTGCCACGCTTCCGCGTGGAATGCACGCAGATTACTGTGTGTCCTATTCTCTTTAATTTCCGCATGGAATTCCGAGTGGAATTCCGCACGCATTCCGTGCGAAAAAAAAACTGCATTTTTGAGCAGATTTTTTAAGCGACCATTTCACTCACACCTTAACCAGTGTGGACATACCCTAAGTAGGAATTACTGAATTCTATTCATCGTCATCGACAATGTTGTGTAATGTGTATCTATCACCTAATGATGGAGCAGCACATAGTGTCACATCGTAGGTAACATTATCTCCTGCTAATAACCCAGTGACATCCTACAGTCCTATCTGCTTGAGTCCCTGTACGTCCTCAGGGCTCACCTGCATTGTTCCCCCATAAAGTGTATAGGTTGTACATAAAGTCTAAAGGACCTTTGATATGATCACGTGGTTATTGGTCACATGACAATGGTTGTCATATGTTAAACTCATATGTTTTGTTACACGAGAGCACCAGGTGACCAGATGACCCGCATCTAGCCTATGGACTCCTTGCACAGCTCCCTTTATTAGGAAGAGAGGAGCTGCAATCTCCCTCTTGTGTTTCACTTTCTGCTGAGGTCAAGTCCAGTCCAGATTTCTCAGAGCCAGTGTCCTGCACATCTGGAGGCCTCAACCTAAATTGCAGCCAAAAGTCAGTAAGTCAAGTCAACGTTGTCTGCTGTCACTATCTTCAGTCAACTCAAGTCAGCTGTAGTAAGCATGGCTCTGCTAGAGTCTGTCAAGTCACTGCAAGTCCCAGCAAGCTGCGAGGTCCCTCGTGTTACTGGTCACCTCTCTGGGAACCTTACTGCCCTGTAAAGACTGTTATACCTGTTCAACCTCAGTAAAAGATACCGTTAAAGGGGTACTCGAGTAGAAAACTTTTTTTTTTAATCAACTGTTGCCAGAAAGTTAAACAGATTTGTAAATTACTTCCATTAAAAAAATCTTAATCCTTCCAGTACGTATTAGCTGCTCAATACTACAGAGGAAATTATTTTCTTTTTGGAACATAGAGCTCTCTGTTGAAATCAAGAGCACAGTGCTCTCTGCTGACATCTCTGTCCATTTTAAGAACTGTCCAGAGTAGAAGAAAATCCCCATAGAAAACATATGCTGCTCTGGACAGTTCCTAAAATGGACAGAGATGTCAGCAGAGAGTACTGTGGTCATGATGTCAGCAGAGAGCATTGTGTTCCAAAAAGAAAATAATTTCCTCTGTAGTATTCAGCAGCTAATAAGTACTGGAAGGATTAAGAATTTTTAATAGAAGTAATTTACAAATCTGTTTAACTTTCTGGCACTAGTGGATTTAAAAAAAATAAAATAAAGTTTTCTACCAGAGTACCCCTTTAACCTTAACCTGGCCTTGGACTATTATTTACCCCTACCTAACCTAGGAGTAACGGGATTACCTTCGGGTAGTTACATAGGCAAACCACGCCCTGGCATCAGGAACACTAAGGGGTTAACACCATCTTCCTCTGGGCAACACCATCTGCCCCTACACCTCACATCGGACCCCCGTGGCTCACCACAATGGCATCTGCTAAAGCTTATCGTTACACATTTATTTTTAGACAAACCACATCCTACTGTGAAAGGGTGCTGCCATCACAACGTTCAGGAGAGAAGAGGGAATTATCTTTAAAGGCTTTATGTTAAGATTTTTTCATTGTATAGTATAAAAAGTTACGCAACCTATACTTTATCTTTAATCTATAATTGTAATGGTCTGTTTATTTGAAGGAGATCTCCAACGAATAGGGAATAAGTAGCTGATCACTTTGGATCTGACCACTGGGGCCCCCAGTGATCATGGAGATGGGTCCTGGCCCTCCATTCATTTCTATGGGAGCACAGAAAAGACCCGAGTACAGTTCTTGGGTATCATTAACGTTTCCATAGAAATGAATGGAGCGCTTGCCGGTATACGACACACGCTCCTCACTAAGAGTGCCGGGGTCCCGTCCTGGAGATCGAGGGGAGTCCCAGCTGTCAGACCCCCAAGGATCAGCTACTTATCCCCTATTCTTTGGATAGGGGATAAGTTAACTTATGCTGGAGTTCTCCTTTAAGAAGTGAGAGAATAAGAACAAAAATACACAAAAACGCATTTTAAATAAGTTATGAATTGATTTGCATTTTACTCACTAAAATAAGTATTTGATCCCTTATTAGTCAGCCCTTTCTTCTTCTTAAAGGGAGTGCTCCTAATCTCAGCTTGCTACCTGTATAATAGACTGCAGTGTCTCCATAAAAAACTGACAAACAACTTTATAAAGCTCAGGTTGCATTCACATCACATTTTGCAGATACAGCAGCCGAATCCAGCTGGAGAATAAAAAAAAACGGCCGCTGTCATATCCCCCCGGACCCGTCCTGCACCCCATTCATTTAGTGAATGGGGTGCTAGTGACTCTGTTCAGCTCATTTTTGGACCGTATCCGCTTTTGTTGCCGGTCCAAGCCCCACACGAACACACACAATAAATAACTGAGGAAAAAAAAGACATGAATTAGCTCCCATTTACTTAGAGTAGGGTCACACACAGCGCATCCACAGGGTATTTGATGCTATGGATGCGCTGCCGGCAGTCACAGTGGGATGGCAGAACAAGCTCCCTGCTTCCTTTAGCTCAGACTTGCCGCCGACAGTCACGAGCTGACACAGAACTATCCAGCCGCAGCAGGGAGCTCTCTCTGTGACTGCTGACAGCACATCCGTAGTATTAAATACGCTGCAGATGCGTTGTGTCTGACACTACCCTAGGTGAATGGGAGCTAAGTCGCAGTTACCTGGTACTATACAACAAACGGAGCAATGGCATCCTCAAAAGGGCACTCTGTTGTCTATGGGGTCCACAGGGTCCTATAGATATACGCTACATGTGCATACGCTACATGTGCTAAACAGGGTTATACTTACTCTTACAAATCAAAACTAATATCACTTTTAAATATTTTAGGCCAAAGCCGGAGAAATGAGAAAAACATCTGTGCGTAAAGTAACCTTTATTAGAAAATAAGAACATTTCTATTAGGTTCTCTAGATCCTGATCTCTTCTCTTTCTTCAGGTGTACTGATCATAATTCTGCCTGCATCAGATTCCATAGTCACAGAATTTCATATCGATATGAATGTATTAAGAGGAAATATGATGAGGTCACGTCTAATCATCGGCACTGCCATGTGCAGATGAGTAAGTAGACCCCATTGCGGTTTCCTTCCTTTTATATATTGCCAAAACATTAACAATGTCTTGCACTTTAGTGACCTAAGATGACTTATGGCATCTATGCACCATGACTACTGAAGTCTGTTACTTTGGTTGCTAGAAGAAATTACTGGTCTGCCTGCAAGCTCCTAATATTTTGTATCTGTGCAGGATATACAATTCATTCAGAAAGCCTTCAAATCCTTTCACTTTTTTCAGAATTTGTTATGTTGAGACCTTTTGTAAAATAAAATAAAAAATTACCTCCATCAGTCATCATTTAATACTCCATAATGAGAATGTGAAAACAGAATTTTTTGAAATTGTTTGTAAAAATTTTTTTTAAACGAATAAATTTGCATGGACAGAATGGTAAATTTTTTTTGTGCTAATTTATTAAAAAGAATAAACTAAATGATTTAATTAAAAAAGTATTTAGAGCCTTTACTTGGTATATAGCTGAAGCCCCTTCGGCAGCGATTACAGCCTCCTGTCTTCTTGGGTATGAGGCCACGGGTTCTGCATACCTGGATTTGGGATTTTTTTTTGCCATTTTGCTCTGCAGATCTTCTCAAGTCAGATTGGATGGAGACCATTGGTTGAAGCAATTTTCTTGTCTCTCCAGATATGTTCAACTTGGTTTATGAGAGGGCCCTGGTTGGGCCACTCAAGGACATTCACAGAGTTGTCCCAAAGCCGCTCCTGTGTTGTACTGATTATGTGTTTAGGGTCACTGTCTTGTTGGAAGGTGAACCTTCTGCCCAGTCTGAGGTCCAGAGCTCTCAGGATCAGGTTTTCATTAAGAATTTCTCTGCACTTAGCTCCATTCAGTTTTCCCTCAACACTGACCAGTCTCCATGTCCCATCTGCTGAACAACACCCCAAAGCATCATGCTGCCACCACCATGCTCCACTGTAGGGATGCTATTGGGCATGTGATGAGCACTGTCTGGCTTTTTCCAGACATGACACTTCGAATTGAGACCAAAAAGTTCAACATTGGTTTCCATCAGACCAGAGATTCTTGTTTCTTACATTCTAAGAGTCATGTAGGTGTTTTTTTTTTTTTTTTTTAAACTTCAGGTGGGCTTTCATGTGTCTTTTACTGAGGAGAGGCTTCCTTCTGGCCAAAAGCCTGGATTGATGCTAACCTTCTGGGAGTTTCTCCCATCTGCACATAGGGTCTTTGGAGCTCAGCCAGAGTGACCATTGGGTCCTTGGACAACTTTCTTACCAAGGCCTTTCTCCTGTGATTACTTAGTTTGGTGTGGAGGTTAGCGCTAGGAAGAGTCATGGTTGTTCCAAACTTCTTCCATTTAGGAATTATAGAGGCCACTGTTTAGTGCAACAGAAATGTTTTTGTACCCTTCTCCAGATATGTGCCGTCACACAATCCTGCCGCTGAGTTCTACTTGGAGTTCTTTTCTTCTCATGGCTTGGATGTTGCTCTGATATGCATTGTCAGCTGTGAGACTTTATATAGACAGGGCTGTGTCTTTCCAAATCCTGTCCAATCAACTGGATTTACCACAGGTGACTCCCATCTCAGAGATGGTCAAGAGAAATGGGAGTCCCACCTACCACCTACCTACAGGGGGAATCTACCTAGTGGGGGACTACCTACAGGGGAAAGCTACCTACTAAGGGACTTTTTACAAGGGACAACTATTGAGGCCTATCTACACAAAAAATTACCTATTGGGCACCCATCTACAGGGGAAAATATCTACTAGGGGAATCTACAGGGGAAACCTACCTAGTGGGGGCCCATCTTTAGAGGAAAACTTTATACTGGGACTTATCTACAGGGGGGATACTACCTACTGGAAGCCTATATATGAGTTGAAAGGACCTACTGGGAGAACAACTTACTGGGGCACCCATATATTGGGGGAAACTACATACTGGAGGCACCTATCTATCAGGAAAAACTGGGAAGATCTGTCTACTTACTGAAGTTAGCTACCTATTGGGGATACCTACCTACTCATTCCTCCCAAACCCAGTTATCTACCCACTTTACTGCACTATTACTGTTTGAGGCACTACAGGTGGCAGTAAGGTAAGGAGGGTCCCAGAAAAGTGTGGGGCCTAGGATGTTTGTCTGACAGCTTCTGCAGAGATGAGTTGTGGCTGAAAGAAATCATCCTAGTGGTCTGGGCTAGATGTAGAAGAAAAAGGAAAGTGGACAACTCAATTCAGAGAAGACGTCACCTGTGAGTCACTGGATGTAACTGCACTGTAATCACTTATACAGTCTTCAGAAACTGCATAGAGCTGGTATTTTTTAACCCACTCCTCCCCTTGAGAAAATCCTGCATATGCTCCTAGTCATATCTGTTCCTTTTTGTCCTCCAGCAATATAATAGAGCTGTCATTACCTTTCCCACTCTCTAATAATAATGAGATGACTCTGCTCATTTTGTTCCAGTCTATAAATCAAAGCTGAGAAGTGATTTCCCGAAAATAAGAAACATAATTTTTTTTAGGATTGTCTTGCATAGAAATTCACATAAAAAGAACCAATATAGTATAAAATAAAAAATAATTTGATTAATATATGATTTTCTGATGACACAATTAACCATGTATTTTATACAGTGCACTCATATTCATCTGTCGAATAGATATTTGTACACAAAACATTTCTTCTAAACCTCTGTAAAGATAAATACTTGGACATGTTGCAGCTGTGGTTTGATACAGAATCCAGTTCACTGCACAGGGAATGATAATAGTTTTTATTGAGAATATAACAATTTTCTAGAAGTGTGAATTGTAGCAATCTGGAGACTGTAATAGGATAGGAACACATTGGATTTGATTCTTCAGAATTTTGGAACCCAAGGCACATAAAAAACGGAGCAATTGGTAGGTAAATTACACTAATCTTCTCAAGGCAAAGCAAATGTTAACCTGGTGCGACAGAATAATGGCTTAGAGTTTCCAAACTCCTTGAGACTCTGGACTTTTGATCTTTTGTCAAGTTCACTTACTTGCCAGCTACCTACAGGTCTGTTGTGTTTCACATTTTCACTCTGGGTCTGTGCACCACAAGCCAACTCCATAGTAATAAAATCTAGAACCTACATTCATGATAATCTGATTTGCATATCTGTGAGTGTGACATAATTGCATTAACTGTATAAAATTTCAGTCTTAATGCATGTAATTATTTGCAAATGTAATAAACTGCAGGCCAACAAATTTCATTTCAAACGCACAATTTCAAAGACTTCCAAGGCCCGGCCTCTACATGGCTTTAGTTTATGAATTTACTTTACAGTGTTCTACTGTATATAAATTATTCTGTTAGTAAAAAATAAATAAAAATTTGAGGAATAAATAATAATGATTGTGGATAAATAAGAAAAAAAGTTGGATTAAAAAGAAAAAAACAACAACGATTCAATTTAACCACTTTGTAGTTGTTTTTCTGTTTCTTAGAAACATCTATGTATGTATCTATCTACCTATTATCTATCTATCTATGTATCTATCTACCTATTATCTATCTATCTTTCTATCTACAAACAAAGAATGGCAGCAGCACTCTGGGATTACAAAGAATGAGCTCCGGTGTACACACTCCATGTGCAGCGCTTCCGAGCGGCTGGGAGGAAGTTACGTCATCTGGAATGCACTGACTCCAAGTCAGTGGCTTGTGCGCATGCCTGCATGTAGACTACCGGCGCCATCTTAAAAAAGGGCCTGCCCAAAGTGTCGTCTTATACACATCCTGTAATATACTGTAAGGCTCTGCAGTTCCTACAGAGTGAATGTACTGTACTTTTGCTGGATTCACCAGCGCATCGCGGAAGGTGGGGATGTGTCACAGTGGGAGCGTAAACCTTGGTTCGTGGCGCATTGCTTCAAGTAACAATGGTAACCTCAGGGCATCATCACTCCTTGGATCTTGCTGTTCCGATCCGCTCACCTAGGAGGCATCCACCCTTCCACCTTGGCTTATTCAGGATAACTTATAAGTAGCTGCAGAGCCAGAATATGAAAAGTAGAATGCATGAGGGCAAGCACTGATGTAAAAAATACGTTCTCATGGATCTCATGTGGCACTTGTGCAGACTGTAGTCCCCCTCCTCAACTGCGTCACTGAAAAAAACAAAAAGAGAAATAATTAGACAATTTTTTTTTACCCAAAAACTACATCAGATTAAAAGTCGGAGGCATCTTATTCATAGGGCTTGTTAATCATGGATTACATATTTTATGGTTAACCTTGAATTCGACATTCAAACCAGAGGGCTTCAAAGAGTTAAGTGTGTAAATCCAATATAATTCCCTACTTTTCAAATGGATGACCCTGTCACCTCCCTTTTTCAGTGGGGGGACATGGTCAATCAATATGAAACAAAGGTCTCTTTTTCTGTATGTCCACAATCATAAAAATGTTTTGCAACGGGGAGGTCCTGTCTCTTTTTTTCGTATGGTGTATCTATGATGATTTATTCGGATCTTAAAATCCCACGTGGTCTCCCCTACGTAGATCAACTTACAGGGACACCACAAAATGTACACAACATACGTAGAATTACAGGTTAAGTAGTGTTTAATTCCATACTCCCCCCCAGTTGCTGGATGTATAAAGTGTGGTAAAGAGGTGTGAAGAGGGCAGATGTTGTTACCCTAGGGGCAGATGGCATTAACCCCTTGTATTTGTGACTCCAGGGCGTGGTTTATTCTCGATATGACCCGAAGGTATACTGCTAGATCCTGGGCTAGGCACGGGGGCAATAATGACTCTGACGCCAAGTTTCGGATAACAGTAGCTTTACTGAGGGTAGACAGATGGTAAAGTCTATACAGTTCAGCCAGGGCCCTTGGAGGTGACCAGTGACTCAGAGACCTTAAGGGCTTGCTGGGATTTGTAGTAGGACTGGACAATGTAATGCAGGCCACGCTGACTTGAGAGATGACAGGGACTGACTTGACTTGAGCACATAGGTCACTCTTGGGGTCACCTGGTGCCTCCTAGGTAACAATCACATGACATATCACATGGTACAACTCTTAAAGCAACAAGACATTTTATAATACATTACAATGCAGAATGTATGTACGGGGGGGGGGGGGGGGTGAAACAAGTACAAGGGAGCCCAGGGGACACTGGAGGGAGGCTGCCGAACAGGGCAGCAAGGGTACGGGGTAACACCTCCCCTACTGGGCCACCACAAACACCCCCTTTTAAATACAGTCATCCTCGATGCCCAGTCCTGGAGGGCCGATGACCGAAGTGGACACTGGGGCCCAATGACAGTTCCTGGGGCATTTTGGCACAGAATATCCTTCTCTTGTCTGATTATGGAACAAAATAGAAATGAGTCCATGTAGCACTGGTAAATGTCCATACAGGCACTTTACTTAGAGTAACAGGGTAAACATGTGGGATTGTTTTCGCTTGTAACTGCATTGCTAACACTCTTTAAACACTTTAATTAACTGGTCGAGGATTGGTTGCCCTAGGCTATCTGCCCAATGCCTTGGCTGCTGGGGCACTTCGGTATTACAACACTTCTCCCCAGAACTCAATATACATTGTTATGCAATACAACAGTGTTACCTTTACAACTTGTACTCTGCCCTTATACGTGTTTATCTTATCTTGCAGGGGAACCCTCTGGCTAGTAGAGCACCCTGTACACGTGGACAGGAGAAAATGTTAGACATATACATACTTGATATATGTGGACTGAGACCTCAAGTGATGTTACAATCCTAACTTAGATATTTACATAAGTGTAGACTATTTTGATTTTATATGGACTAACTTTGTGTGGTGCATAACTTTACACACCACATTGTGAGCTAATCTTTGTACCTTGCGGGAATTTGTCCTTGTGTCGACCTTTGGGACCTACGCAACACCACTTCAGGGGAATCTTGAACTCTTGCATTTTCTGTAGCTCTTGGAACTGCAGCTAACTCTTCGACGAATTCAAGAGCGGGTTATGGTCTAGGGCCAGCGAGACCCAGAGTTGCTGGGATCTGCACTGGGCACTGGTACTCTGGAGACTGGCGTATAGGCCGGAGCCAATGGTGACAAGGCTGGTACTGGTGTAGAGAATAGCGTGGGTTGAACCAGCCCTGGGGTTGGTGTGACATAGAAGACTGCAGACTGATTTGAAGAGAACATGGGAAAATCAATAGATGGGTGGATCCCCTGGCCTGGAACGTACTCTCTCACAAGTCTGACAGTCTGACAGTAGATCTTCTTTCAGACACAACTTGATCCGGTTTCAGTGAACAACTTGTGGCTCATACCCAGGCTTCTGTACTTCATATACATCAGAGTCCGGATAGGGTATGGCTGTCACTGTGTGCGGTTCTGTCTCCCAGATAGAATCTAACTTGTGGGTGATTGCAAATTTCCGCAGCCAGACTTTGTTGACCAATTGAAGCGGTTTGGCAGAGGCATGAAGATTATAATCCTTTTGTTGTCTCTGCTGAGCCTCGCCCATTTTCTTGCTGACAATTTCTTTGGCTTCCTGGATTCTCCTCTGGTGGTCAGAGACCCACTCCAGGGAGGCTGGCGAAGAGTTGTTGAACGGGACTTTGAGCCCAAATGTTGGGTCTTTAGGCAGCTGCCCATGTTGGCCCATCAGCAAGTAGAAAGGGGTGTATCCTCTAGAACAATGACTGTATTATTATAAATCTCCAACAGTACGGGCAGCAGACGGGGCCACTCTTCTTGTCTTGACACAGAGGCTGCTCGCAACATGTGGATAAAGACTTGATTGATGCGTTCACAGAGCCCGTTCCCCTGGGGGTGGTAAGCAGTAGTCCAGAGTTTTGTACAGGCATGGAATTGACACAGCTCTATGAAGACTTGGGCCTCGAAGGCCGTTCCACAGTCTGTCAGGACAGACTCTGGACACCCAAGGGTTTGCACCCAATTGGAGTAGAACATCTGGGGCACTGTCTTGGTTGTGAGGTCTTTAATGGGTACCACGACAACCCACTTAGAGTAGTGATCTACCATGGTGAGAGCATAAGTGTACCCGGCCCGGGTAGCAGACAACTTGACATGGTCTAGAGTGACCAACTGGTTAGGCCTTTCACTCTGGATGGAATGGAGAGGTGCTCTGGCATCCTTGCGCACATTCTTAGTGATGTTACAGACTGCACATTCACTGCACCATTTCTCAACGTCGCTCCGCATTATGATCTAATAAAATCTTCGCCTGACAGTAGCTTCGGTCTAGTGGACTCATAAGTGTCCCAACTGATCATGGTACGCATTGAGGACCATCGCCGCGTCTCTTCGGGGAACTAGAATCTAATTAAGTCGATCACCAGAGAACGGATCCAAAGAATTTTGGTACAACAGTCCCTTGTGCACAAACAGTCGCTTCCTCTGTCTCCACAGATGTTTCAGCGCATAGTCACAATGAGCCCGGCGTAGACGGGTTGGTACCTTTCGTCTTGAAGGGTTTTCCAGATTTATAGGTCTTCTTTAACCTTTTAGGATCTGGGTTCATCATCCATGAAGGTGGTCACAACATTCTGGTTCATGAACTGTTGGTAAAATGGGGGCATCTCCACGTCTCACCACATGCCTTCGACAGGGTTTTTTCCGCCGGGGGTCATCCTAGACAGAACGTCGGCATTGACATTCGACTTGCCGCTTCTGTACTTGATGGAGAAACTGTAATTGGCTAATCTTGAAGCTCAATGCTGTTCGATGGCACCCAACTTGGTAGTGTTTAGGTGGGCCAACGGGTTATTATCCTTGTAGACAGTAAATGGCGTGGCAGCCAAATAGTCCTTGAACTTTTGGGTCACGGCCTATACCAGGGCGAAAAGTTCCAACTTGAATGAGCTGTAATTTGCATAGTTCATCTCTGCCCCTCGCAGGTTACGACTGGCATAAGCAATCTTTCTTGCCCCTCTTGGACAGGACTGCTCCCAGACCTTCAAAACTGGCATCAGTATATAACCGGAATGGCTCACTGTAGTCTGGATATGCCAAGATGGGGGGTTCTGTCAGCAGACGTTTAAGAGCTCGGTGTTACACACGCTGGCCGTGAGCGCATGGTCCCCTTACCTTCTGCTGCCGACAGGGCTGGGACTCGCATCGCGGGATGCGCCCGCATGCGAGCCCCAGTCCATCATTCTCCAGGTGTTTCTCCTGCCTCTGCCTCCACCTCTCTGCTCTGGTGCGCATGTCCCTGTCCCTTAGGGCGTGCGCGCACCGGAGCTTTAAGATTTAAAGGGCCAGTATGCTCATTAGTGTAACCACCTGTGGCTTTTTTATAAATTCATCCACCCTCCTCAGTTCTCTGCCGGATCTTTGTTGCCTTGTGCCCTAGAGAAAGCATTCCATTGTATTGCCTTGCCATGTACCAGATCTCCTGCTCTTGTGACTTGACCTTGCTCCTCTGCTGCCTGCCTACTGAACTCCTGCTACGTCCTGACTACGCTACTGTGCCGCCTGCCCTGACCTACTGCTATCCAGACTACGAGTTGCCTCATCCCTCCTGTGCCTCGCATCTTCACAGCTGCCTGTGTGGTCGAGCCATGCCAGGGGTAGCAACCTGGGTGTCGCCTGCAGCTGCAAGCCCATCCTGCTTTGCGGCGGGCTCTAGTTAAGACCAGCGGCACCTTAGACTCTGCTCCCTGGTACGGTCCGAGTCCTCTGCCACACAGGTCCAGCGGATCCACATACACTGGAGTTCTGTCTTCAGAAACGTGAGTGTTACACTCGGAATGCTATCTCTTGCTCTTTGGCCCATTCAATAGGTAGTCTTCCATTGTAGTTCTCCTTTGCCGCACCCCGTAAGAGTGCTGTGAGGGGTTCTGCAACCTGGGGAAAGAAGCGGCGATAGTAGCCGGCCAATCCCAGGAAGCTCCTGACATCTCTTACCGTGCGCGTGGTAGGTCAGTTCTTGACAACTTCCACCTTTTCAGGATTGGGCTCGACTCCCTCAGTGCTAACAACATGACCCAAGTAGTGAACCTGAGGTTTAAGCAGATGACACTTTGACGGCTTGATCTTCAGCCCATGCTTGATCAGGACTTGGAAGACATCTGACAGATGACTGAAGTGTTCAAGGTAGGACTTGGAATACACAATGACATTGTCCAGGTACATTAGGACACTTTGAAAATTCAGATGGCCCAGGCACCTTTCCATCAGATGCTGGAATGTAGCAGGGGTGTTGCACATCCCAAACGGCATACTTTTAAACTCGAACAGTCTCATAGGCTTCATGAAGGTGGTCTTCTCCCGATCCTCCATGGCCATGGGCACTTGCCAATATCCACTGGTTAAGTCTAGGGTGGAGAAGTAAGCAGCCGACCCGAGGTCGGTGAGTGACTTCTCGATCTTTGGCAATGGATAAGCATCCTTGTGTGTGACATTGTTCAATTTCTGTAGTCGACACAGAAGCGGATGGTTCTGTCCTTTTTCATGACTAGGAAAAGTGGCGCTGCCCAGGGGCTCTGACTCTCTTGGATCACATCAGCCTCTTTCATGTCGGCCAGCATCTTCTTGACAGTCTGATACATGCCTGGCGTGACCGGGCGGTGTCTTTCCTTGATAGGTGGGCTGTCACCTGTGAGGATACGGAGCTGGATCATTGAAGTCTGCCTGAAGTCTGTGGGGTGCTTGATGAAAAACTCATGGTACCTTATGGATACATTAAAGATTCCATTGACTTGGTCCCTTGAAGTAGTGTCATCTCCAACCTGGATTTGCGCCCACCAGGGCTCTGGAGGGCTCACACAGGATCCTTTGGCCACTTGAGTTGCACGCTGTCCGACCACCAGAATGTCTGTTCCAAGTCTTTTGACTCTAGGAGGTACGACTGGGCTACAGGAGGGTATTTGGGCAAGACAGTAGCAGAATCAGACAGTTTTACTAACTGCACCAGGACTTTCCCGTTGGTGATAGTGACAAGGCTTCTCGCAGCTCGAACAAGAGGATGATCTTCCAAGTGCATAGGTTCCAGCAGGGCTTGATAGTCCCTATTCTTGACTCCAGGATGTGCACGACACCAGATGATGGTCTCCGTGTTGGGTTGTAAGGTCACCGACCTGATGTCTTGAACTCGTACTCTGCAGATTTCACCTTGGTTGTTGCCAAACTTCCGCTCCGCCTGTAGGACTTTTAAGTGGTGCTGTGCAGTCCGCTGGCCTGAAGGGGACATATGGGGAAGAGAGGCATGCAAAGCATTTAATATTTTCACAACAATGTTCATAATGTTCATCCCCAATATAAACTCAGCAGACCCCTTATCTGTCACATTAGTTACAATCACTCCCTGCCCGCTAAGTACATGCTCTCCCAACTGAATAGTTGGCTCCCAGTACTCATGTCTGGGGATTGGCTGCCCATTACCCGCAACTACTCGGAAGTCAGAAGTTAACATCCTCGGGTTCACACAATAAACTAGCATCCCACAGCTGATAGAAAACACTTTTAGGTATAGTAGACACTTGCAACCCTGTATCTATCAATGCCTCCAACGGTACACCTTCTACAACAATTTTTACATAAGGGAAGGAGGCGACATAAAGTGAGAGTCCTGACTTAGGTAGTTTGGGGATTTGACCTCGTGACTCTTTTCCTGAGGGATGGCTGATACCTCAGGGGAAATCTGTTTAAATCCCAGGACTGCATTTTCCAATGTCCCGACTTGTTACAGTAAGTGCAAATGGGTCTTTAAGTCCCCGAGAGTCTATTGGATGGACGATTGCAGTAATTGAATTTGCGGGGAGCAGGAGCAGGGGCAGGTTTTCTAGGCAGGGGCGGTTCAAGGTCAGGTGGAGCGGCCCGTGTGGCAAGCTCCTTCACAGCCTTAGTCAGTTGTTCAATGTCCTGCATAACACTCCGGAGATCTGAGGCTGAGGTGATTTGCAAAGTAGATGACACTGGGGCGGAGGCTGGTGACGGTGGTGGAATAGGTCTGGCTACCACCCCTAGTGGCTCTTGAACGGGTGTAAGGGGTGTACGAATTTCCTCTAACTTGGTCCTGGACTCAATCACTTGGAAAGCCAGTCTTTTGAAAGTGGGGAAGGACATACTGGGGTTTTGGACTGCTAACATCTCAGCTGGGCTTTATCCCACTTATTATGAGCCTCATAAATAAATCTGTCCATTAACACATTGTTGCCCTACTCAGGAGTTATACTATCTAATTTTTGGACAGTCTCTAGGGCATTCTGTAGGGCACCTGGCTTTTGTCGCCTTTCGTACCACCGGAGACGTACCTCTGATGGAGAATGTAACTTCAATGCCTGGTACAGTCCTTCAAAGATCTGCTCTACAGTTGCCTTCTCGGGGGCTGGCCAGGTGCGGACTTTAAAGCAGGTCCCTGTAGTTGTCCTGTGAGCAATAATACCTGTTGATGAGGAGGGAAATAGTAAAAGACAAACAAACTCTGGATCCCCTCTTTGAAATCCCTCAAGGTGAAGGGGTCTCCATTGTAGCTAGGGAGGATGGGGTTCGCCATGAATACCGCTGCAGACGCTGGAACACCAGGACTGCTGATGCTGACTGCAGGTAGAGCTGGCAAAATCCTGGCTGCTGGGGCAGGTGATGACCTCGCTGCTGGAGATGAAGGGGTACTGTCGCCGGTTGATCTGGAGAGCTGGGTTCTGACATCTTGTTGAGTTTTGAGTGCGCTGTAGCTTAAAGAAGAATAAGGTGCTTTCCCCTTTAAGATGATTGCTGAAGTGCTGCAGTGGCTTTGACTTGGCAAATGGGGGTACTGTAATGGATGCTCCTCCTCTATTCTGCAGGCACTCTGTGGTAAATAGTCTTGCGACCAAACTTGCAGGTACTAATGGGTTAATGCTAACAGGTACTGACACCGGAGACTTAATACTGACAATCGTTGGTGTTTGCAGAGTCTGCGATGCAGCAGGTGCTTGACGAAGGAATTTGTCAGAGGAAAGTGTTTTACTCGTGGCGCTTGTGAAATAAAGGGGAGGTGAAGAAAAGATTGTTATCTGCTACTGTGAACTGTATAGTGATAGTACCTGAAAGGGTTAAGTTGGTCCAGTGTTTCCCGCGTGAGCGGTCGCAGCTCCACCCTGTCAGTCCCCAGCAGTGATGCCTCTTCAATCAAGCGAGGTTAAACAACTCTGTTTAGGGGCAGATGTAGAGATATTGGCTCGTACCAGCCGATCTTTCAAATTCCCTGATCTGCGGTAAGACATAATAGGTACATTTTTAATAGTGCAATGTTCTTGCAGGATGTGCTAGTGTTTCATAAGCGCATCAGACAACCTGTTACAGAGCCCTGAGTAGGTAGAGACAACCCGAGAAGGGTACCCCTTGTCCCTTTTGTGGGTGTCACTACCTACTGTGTCTTTACGCTGTACCTGTTGTGGGTAACCTTGTTCAGCGAAGTTGGACGCCATTTTAGTGTTGTCTCCATTGGAGTGTTGGCTCCAATCTATCTTCTGAAATCACTATCTATCTATCTATCTCTCTCTCTCTCTCATATCTATCTATCTCATATCTATCTATTTATTTATTTAATTTCTGTCTATTTATCAATTTTTTTTATTGGAGGATTTAACAATCCTTAAATTCTCCTGAAAGGTGATGATCTTCCAAAACTATTGTCACATAAAGTAGTTGTGATCACTTCATTTTTTAGTGTTTAGCCTTTAAAAAAAAAAAAAAAAATATTTTATTGAAACCGTATTTATTATATTCTGTGCTGGTGAGGACTGATGTGTATTTTTTGGACGTACTGTTCGGCCCCGTTGCCAAGTGGATTAAATGCCTCCTGGATTTTACATCTTTTATGATTCTGCCGGGTTCCAAGTTTGTGAAATCATCCTCCAAATGAACTTTGTGGTAGCAACTGTTTCTATATGATGGAATGGAGGTGGCTGATGAGTTTTGTGGTCCTCCAATCACGTGTATGTGGAGGTGTTCATAGGAACATTAGACCCTGGCAGGTTCTTTTTCCACATGATACATGCCAGCATGACAGATTGGAATCTCTTCCTTTGTGATTTTTTTTTTTTTTTTACTAAAAGGGAAAAATCTCCTCGTCAACTTCTACCTAACAACATCTGAAAAATGATTTTATGTTCATAATAAGTGGAAGAAAATCTCAGCTAAGCACTAAAATGGGAACCATTCCCTATGCTTAGAGTACACACACCTACAAGCAAAACATGCATTAATGGGATTTTTTGTTTTCGTTATTGAAAAAAACAAAAACTTTTTAAGTAGTTATAGGAGTCCTTATAAAATAACAATTCTGGTGCATCTTTTTGTAGAACTCTGGCATCTGTTGTTCCTCTGCTATTCTTCCTGAAAATGTATGAATTTAAGGACCAGTTCACAATGTAGAAATTTAAAGGGGTACTCTGGTGGAATTTTTTTTTTTTAAATCAACTGGTGCCAAAAAGTTAAACAGATTTGTAAATTACTTATATTTAAAATCTTAATCTTAATCCTTCCAGTACTTATCATCTGCTGTATGCTCCAGAGGAAGTTGCATAATTATTTAAAGCCTGACCACAGTGCTCTCTGCTGACACCTCTGTCCTTGTCAGGAACTGCCCAGAGCAGGAGAGGTTTGCCCTGGGAATTTGCTCCTTCTCTGGACAGTTCCTGACATGGACAGAGGTGTCAGCAGAGAGCACTGTGGTCAGGCATAAAAGAATTATGCAACTTCCTCTGGAGCATACAGCAGATGATATGTACTGGAAGGATTAAGATTTTTTAATAGAAGTAATTTACAAATCTGTTTAACTTTTTGGCACCAGTTGATTTAAAAAAAAAAAAATTCCACCAGAGTACCCCTTTAAGCGACAGTTTATATCAGCGCTGCCTGCTGCACTCTGAATGTCGGCCTGCAATTGTGGGCGGACATTCTGAGTGCAGCGGGCAGTGCTGATATGAGCGGACACATCCACTCCATGGACAATAATACAGTACGCACAGAATTCCAATGAAACAATGAATATGTCCATTATTTCAGTGGAATCCGATTTTGAGACAATTTTATTTTTATAAATAAACAAATAAATGCAGTTTACTTTATATTCTTAATTAAAATACATTATTATATATTATACAAAGCTTGTGTCCACATTCAACAAAATGTACTTGTTCCAATACATTTAAAACGAGACAATTTTACATTAGGTTTTGACTAGAGTTGAGCCAAACTTTCGAAAGGCAATGTTGGGGCTAAGCTGTGCCAGCAGTTGACAGCTCAGCCCAACAAGGAAAAAGTTGGTTGGTGCTGCTCCTTGGGTGGGGGTGGGGGGGGGGGGGGTGGAATGGTATATACATTAAACAGCCATCTATATGGCTGTATAATGGATACAGTCAGGGCTGCCATCAGAAATTTCAGGGCCCCTCACACAGCTCAAGGTCCCCCCCCCCCCCACCCCAGCAAGAGGGGGGGCATGCCGTACCCAGCACGGAGCACCGGCTCACACGCCCCTCCATAGAGATACATGGAGGGGGTGTGCCGACCCCGGCGTCCTGCAGGGTACAGATGTGCAGGAGATCGGGGGGGGGGGGGGATCCCAGCACTTGGACCCTCCTGTGATCTATAACTTATCCCCTAACAGTTATTTTTCACCAGACTACTCCTTTAACAGAGGGGCCTACCAAAACTATATGGAAGCAACTATTAACAGAGGGGCCTAGCCAAGCTATATAGGGGCCCTCTGTTAATAGTTGCCCCCATAGGTGTAGCTAGAAACCACAGGGCCCGATGCAAAAAATTACCTCGGGGCTCCCTACCCCTCCCCCTGCCTGTCCGTCCCCCCCACCAGGGCCATTTTTTTGGTGGGGGTCCGACTGCTGAGACCCCCACAGATCACCTCGGTGTAACTGGTTCTCCAGCTGTTGGAAAGCTAAAACTCCCATTATTCTGGAGAGCCTCTGCCAATGGGAGTTGTAGTTTTGTAACAGCTGGAGAGACACAGATTGGACACAGTTTTACCCATCATCACTGCAGAACTTACAAGTGACTACAGCTCTGATGGGACAGTCAGGAGAATACACAATGATGTCCGTGACCTGAGTGACGTCTTTTGACTTGAGTGATATCTTCTCTATTATCTTTTCTTCTTCATCTGGTCCAGAGACCAGGTCTTCCTCCAGCTCCATCTTCTCTGCAGAGTCTGACATCCAGACATCATTGGCTCCTCACTTTGTCAGCAGACCCTCATCCACTGCATGAAGACAGTAATCTGCCACACACTGTAACCTGAATATAATACTGCCACACACTGTACCCTGAATATAATCAGGCCACACACTGTACCCTGAATATAATCCTGCCACACACTGTTCCCTGAATATAATCCTGCCACACACTGTACCCTGAATATAATCCTGCCACACTGTACCCTGAATATAATACTGCCATACACTGTACCTCCTAAATATAATCCTGCCACACACTGTACCCTGAATATAATACTGCTATACACTGTACCCACTAAATATAATCCTGCCACACACTGTACCCTGAATATAATCCTGCCACACACTGTACCCTCCGAATAGAATCCTGCCACACACTGTACCCTGAATATAATACTGCTGTACACTGTACCCACTAAATAAAATACTGCCCAACACCACCATAACCCCTGCACCTTTTATCACCCCCATAACCCCCCCTGCACCTTTTATCACCCCCATAACATCCCCCTACACCTTTTATCACCCCAATAACATCCCCCTGCACCTTTTATCACCCCCATAACATCCCCTCTGCACCTCTTATCACCCCCATAACCCCCCTGCACCTCTCATCACCCCCACAACACCCCCCTGCACCTCTCATCACCCCCATAACCCCCCTGCACCTTTTATCACCCCCATAATATCCCCTTCACCTTTTATCACCCCCATAACCCCCCTGAACCTTTTTTCACCCCCATAACATCCCCTGCACCTTTTATCACCCCCATAACCCCCCTGCACCTTTTATCACCCCATAACCCCCCTGCACCTTTTATCCCCCCCATAACCCCCTGCGCCTTTTATAACCCCCATAACATCCCCATGCACCTCTTATCACCCCCATAACACCCCTGCACCTCTTATCACCCCCACAACACCACCCTGCACCTTTTATCACCCCCATAACATCCCCCTGCACCTTTTATCACCCCCATAACCCCCCCTGCACCTTTTATCATCCCCATAACCCCCCCTGCACCTTTTACCACCCCCATAACATCCCCCTGCACCTCTTATCACCCTCATAACCCCTCTGCAACTTTTATCACCCCCATAACCCCCCTGCACCTTTTATCACCCCACAACACCCCCTGCACCTTTTATCACCCCCATAACCCCCCTGCACCTTTTATCACCCCCACAACAACCCCCCTTGCACCCTTTCACCCACATAACACCCCCCCGCCCCCGTGCTCCCCGTGCTTTACTTACCATGCCGGGGATCGTTGTAGCAGTGTGAGGCTGCAGCTGCTCCGAGCGCTGGATGGTGCAGGGACAGGTCAGGTGATTGGAGTGGACGTGCGTGCCTGCGCGGGGCACGTGACGTCTCTACTCCCATCAGCCCCTGACCTGTCCGGTGTAATGAGAAATTCTGTGTCTTGACAAGTTCTGTGTCCTGGTGAGCAGACACAACCTCCCATCAACCAATCACAGTACAATCACAGTGTCTGTGCTGCCAGCTCTGCAGACTCAGCACTTTCATCAGCTGATCGGGACACAGAACTTGTCAAGACACAGAATTTCTCTTTACACCGGCCCTACTAGGATTCTTAAGGGGCCAGCACCCCAGAAATAGATAATTGCATGTGCGCCCCCCCGACTATGAGGCCCGGTCATAATTCTGGCGGGCACCAAGCGGTCAGTGATTGACAGTCGCAGGGACGTCTGGGCCCCCTAAAGCTCCGGGCCCCATACAGGTGCATGGGTTGTACCCCCCTGATGGCGGCCCTGGATACAGGTGAAGAGCTGTACTTACCCCCTTTTGTGTAGCTCCACCTCCAGTGATGATGTCACTAGGAGCGGAGCTACCTAAGAAGAGGCTCACAGCCTGGAACGAGGTGCAGTAAGTATTGCTCTGTTCACATTATGTGTTTTTAGCATGCCTTTTTTATTTTAATGAACAGACCCTTTCTGCCAGGGTCTTCCAAAACTGGGAGCATTCAGCTGTTGTTTAAGTGCAACTTCCATCATTACTAGAGAGCCAAAGGCTTGGGCTGTCTGGGAATGATGGGAGTTGTAGTTTTGCAACAGCTGGAGGCTCTCTGTTTGGGAAGAGCTTGGCAGAAAGGGTCTGTTCACATTTTACATTATTAACATGCCTTTATAAAACAGAAAGGTATGCAGAAAACACATACTGTAATGTGAACAGAGTCATACTTACTGTACCTCAATCCAGGCTGTAAGCTTCTTCCTATTTAGCTTCGCCCCTAGTGATGTCATTGTTGAAGGTGGGGCTTCACAAGAAGAGGCCCGGATCAGTGATGAAGAGGTAAGTACATCTCTTCACTGTATACATTATAAAGCCATATAGATGGCTGTATAATGTATACCCCAAACCCATACCTCCCAACTTTTGCTGAGAGCAAAGAGGGACAAGCCACACCCCCTATCCACACCCTCAGCCACGCCCCATCACACCAGCACATGCAAATTGTTAATACCTCTTTAAAGGACAAGTCTCATGCCCAACAGTACAGAAAAACTTATCTCCTATCCGCAAGAAAAGGGATAAGTTTTAGATTGTATGGGGATGGGGGTCCGAGCACCGTGGCCCCCCACGATTGTCTGTACGGAGCCCCAGCTCTCCGACAGAGCAGCGCCTCACGACCCTCCATCCTCCGCCACATCCCCTCCACATATCTCTATGGGAGAGCCGTTCGGCAATCTTCGGCTCTCCAATAGAGATATTTGGAGGGGGTGTGGCAGCCCCGCTTCAGGTGTGGGTTGTGACGCGCCGCTCTGAGGGAGAGACAGGGCTCCGTACAGATGATTGCGAGGGGCCACAGCGCTCTGACCCCTGCAGATAGGGGATACGTTTTTCTGTACTGTTGGGCATGAAACTTCTTTAACAGCAATAACATTGTCAGTCTGTCATCTAAGTTTAGGAGGATGTCCTATACAGGTGACAGACTGACAACAACTCCCATCATTATCACTACAGACCATATAAGTGATTACATACAGTTATATCAGGTGACTGACAACGACCCCTATCATTACCACTACAGACCATATAAAAGATTACGTACAGTTATATCAGGTGACTTCTTCTCTGACTGGAATCAGTCATTTTCTTTTTTTTCTCCATCTGGCCCAGACCATCATGGAGCTATGACTCCTCTCTGCAGATCCTGTTGGAAAAAACATTTCAGGCTCATTTTTCCAAGACCTATAATGCCCCAAACTTTAATAATAGGTGACCCAAGTAGGTAGGGCCCATCCGGAGAGAGTTGACCCTGTAGATAAATCCACCAGATAGTCGTCCACTGAATGAAAACCACTACATAAGCTGCGGCGACAGTTCCCCCGCATTAGATAGGCGGCAGTTCCCTCCTCATTAGATAGGCGGCAGTTCCCCCCTCATTAGATAGGCGGCAGTTCCCCCCTCATTAGATAGGCGGCAGTTCCCCCTCATTACATAGGCGGTAGTTTCCCCCTCTTTAGATAGGCGTCAGTTTCCCCTCATTAGATATAGGTGGCAGTTCCCCCACATTAGATATAGGAGGCAGTTCCCCCTCATTAGATAAAGGTTGCAGGTCCCCCTCATTAGATAGGCGGCAGTTCCCCCTCATTAGATATAGGTGGCAGTTCCTCCCCATTAGATAGGCAGCAGTTCCCCCTCATTAGATAGGCGGCAGTTCCCCCTCATTAGATATAGGTGGCAGTTCCTCCCCATTAGATAGGCAGCAGTTCCCCCTCATTAGATAGGCGGCAGTTTCCCCTCATTAGATAGGTGGCAGTTTCCCCTCATTAGATATATGTGGCAGTTCCCTTACATTAGATATAGGCGGCAGTTCCCATCTCATTAGATAAGTGGCAGTTCCCCCTCATTAGATAGGTGGCAGTTCCTCCCCATTAGATAGGCAACAGTTCCGCCTCATTAGATATAGGTGGCTGTTCCCTTACATTAGATATAGGTGGCAGTTCTCCCTCATTAGATAGGTGGCAGTTCTCCCTCAATAGATAGACGGCAGTTCCCCCTCATTAGATAGGCGGCAGTTCCCACCTCATTAGATAAGTGGCAGTTCCCCCTAATTAGATAGGTGGCAGTTCCCCCTCATTAGATAAAGGCGGCAGTTCCCCCTCGTTAGATGATACATAGTAAGTAAGGGAGTTTGGGTCTAGGGAGTTTCAAGTGACACCTCTGCTTGAAAAAAAAAAAATCTATATGGGGTGGGGGGCCATGGATCCCACCCCCTGGTCACTCAAATCCCAATACTGGCCCTGATTTATCAATCAGACTGAAACCCTAATTGTCTGTTTTTCCCCACAGCAACCAATCACAGCTCAGCTTTCATATCTTAACGAGCTCTTGTAAAGTGAAAGTTGAGCTATGTTGGTTGCTGTGGGAAAAAACTGACAATTAGGGTTTCAGGCTGATTGATAAATCAGGGCTACTGTGTGTGCAACTGTCCCCAATAAACTGGCTGTTTAGTATGCAGTGAAATGTAAATCCAACTCATGCATAGTAGAACCCAGTCACAGTTAAATAACTGCTAATGATATACAACATTCACAAAAATGTAGATATCAGACCAGTAGGGGGAGTCCAAAAAGTGCACCAGTAGGTGATCGCCCAGCTGAAACCTCCACGTGTTCTGTTGCCCTAAGACAACTTCACACTGCTCTTTAAGAAGTTGTGCTGCTCACCAACTGGTGTGTCACGATTCGGCTTACAGGTAGTGGATCCTCTGTGTCAGCGAGGGATTGGCGTGGACCGTGCTGGTGGACCGGTTCTAAGAGGCTACTGGTGTTCACCAGAGCCCGCCGCAAAGCGGGATGGTCTTGCTGCGGCAGTAGCAACCAGGTCGTATCCACTAGCAACGGCTCAACCTCGCTGACTGCTGAGAAGGCGTGGGACAGAAGGACTAGGCAGAGGCAAGGTCAGACGTAGCAGAAGGTCGGGGAAGGCGGCAAGGTTCGTAGTCAAGATGGATAGCAGGAGTTCAGGTAACACAGGCTTTGGACAACACTAAACGCTTTCACTGGCACAAGGCAACAAGATCCGGCAAGGGAGTGCAGGGGAAGTGATCAGATATAGCCAGGGAGCAGGTGGAAGCCAATTAAGCTAATTGGGCCAGGCACCAATCATTGGTGCACTGGCCCTTTAAGTCTCAGAGAGCTGGCGCGCGCGCGCCCTAGAGAGCGGAGCCGCGCGCGCCAGCACATGACAGGAGGGGCCCGGGACGGGTAAGTGACCTGGGATGCGATTCGCGAGCGGGCGCGTCCCGCTGTGCGAATCGCATCCCCGACGGCCATGTCAGTGCAGCGCTCCCGGTCAGCGGGACCGACCGGGGCGCTGCAGGGAGAGAGACGCCGTGAGCGCTCCGGGGAGGAGTGGGGACCCGGAGCGCTAGGCGTAACAGTACCCCCCCCCCCCTTAGGTCTCCCCCTTTTTTTGTCCGACAACTGCTTTACCTGGGACGAGGACACCGGGAGTGAATGGAGGGTTTCCTCAAAGGCAGGCAGTACAGCAGGAGTGGGAATGGGGAGGGAGGGCAGAGGATGAAGCTTGGCACGGGGCAGGGTGACACAAGGACGGGGGCCATGAGGAGGCACTGAGGCTTGCCTGACGGGACTGGGAGGGGGGGAGAGGCATCTCTTGTGGCAAGCAGAGTCCCAGTTCTTGATCTCCCCGGTGGTCCAGTCAAGGGTGGGAGAATGAAGCTGGAGCCATGGCAGACCGAGGAGGACCTCAGAGGTGCAGTTGGGGAGGACGAAAAATTCAATCCTTTCGTGGTGGGGTCCAATGCACATCAAGAGGGGTTCTGTGCGGTAACGCACGGTGCAATCCAATCTGACTCCGTTGACCGCGGAAATGTAGAGCGGCTTGACGAGACAGGTCACCGGGATGCGGAATTTATTCACAAAAGAATCCAGAATAAAATTCCCAGAGGCACCAGAGTCCAAGCAGGCCACGGCTGAGAGGGAGGAATTGGCTGAAGGAGAAATCCGCACGGGCACCGTGAGACGTGGAGAAGCAGACTTTGAACCAAGAGACGTCACACCCACGTGAGCTGGGTGCGTGCGTGCGTTTCCCAGACGTGGAGGACGAATAGGGCAATCCACCAAGAAATGCTCGGTACTGGCACAGTACAGACAAAGATTTTCTTCCCTACGGCGATTCCTCTCTTCCTGGGTCAGGCGAGACCGATCCACTTGCATGGCCTCCTCGGCGGGAGGCCCAGGCGTAGATTGCAAAGGATGCTGTGGGGGAGGTGCCCAGAGATCTAAGTCTTTTTCCTGGCGGAGCTCCTGATGTCTCTCAGAAAAACGCATGTCAATGCGGGTGGCCAAATGGATAAGTTCTTGCAGGTTGGCAGGAATCTCTCGTGCGGCCAGCACATCCTTGATGCGACTGGATAGGCCTTTTTTAAAGGTCGCGCAGAGAGCCTCGTTATTCCATGATAATTCGGAAGCAAGAGTACGAAATTGGATGGCGTACTCGCCCACTGAAGAACTACCCTGGACCAGGTTCAGCAGGGCAGTCTCGGCAGAAGAAGCTCGGGCTGGCTCCTCGAAGACACTACGGACCTCAGCGAAGAAGGACTGGACTGTGGCTGTGGCAGGATCATTGCGGTCCCAGAGCGGTGTTGCCCAAGACAAGGCCTTTCCTGAAAGAAGGCTCACTACGAACGCCACCTTAGACCGTTCTGTAGGAAACAAGTCCGACAACATCTCCATATGCAGGGAACACTGAGACAGAAATCCACGGCAGAGTCTAGAGTCCCCATCAAATTTGTCCGGCAGGGACAAGCGGAGGCTAGGAGCGGCCACTCGCTGCGGAGGAGGTGCAGGAGCTGGCGGAGGAGATGGTTGCTGCTGTAGCAGAGGCAGAAGTTGCTGTAACATGGCGGTCAACTGCGACAGCTGCTGTCCTTGTTGGGCAATCTGCTGCGATTGCTGAGCGACCACCGAGGGAAGGTCAGCGAGACTTGGCAGCGGCACCTCAGCGGGATCCAAGGCCGGATCTACTGTCACGATTCGGCTTACAGGTAGTGGATCCTCTGTGTCAGCGAGGGATTGGCGTGGACCGTGCTGGTGGACCGGTTCTAAGAGGCTACTGGTGTTCACCAGAGCCCGCCGCAAAGCGGGATGGTCTTGCTGCGGCAGTAGCAACCAGGTCGTATCCACTAGCAATGGCTCAACCTCGCTGACTGCTGAGAAGGCGTGGGACAGAAGGACTAGGCAGAGGCAAGGTCAGACGTAGCAGAAGGTCGGGGCAGGCGGCAAGGTTCGTAGTCAAGATGGATAGCAGGAGTTCAGGTAACACAGGCTTTGGACAACACTAAACGCTTTCACTGGCACAAGGCAACAAGATCCGGCCAGGGAGTGCAGGGGAAGTGATCAGATATAGCCAGGGAGCAGGTGGAAGCCAATTAAGCTAATTGGGCCAGGCACCAATCATTGGTGCACTGGCCCTTTAAGTCTCAGAGAGCTGGCGCGCGCGCGCCCTAGAGAGCGGAGCCGCGCGCGCCAGCACATGACAGGAGGGGCCCGGGACGGGTAAGTGACCTGGGATGCGATTCGCGAGCGGGCGCGTCCCGCTGTGCGAATCGCATCCCCGACGGCCATGTCAGTGCAGCGCTCCCGGTCAGCGGGACTGACCGGGGCGCTGCAGGGAGAGAGACGCCGTGAGCGCTCCGGGGAGGAGTGGGGACCCGGAGCGCTAGGCGTAACATGGTGCACTTTTTAAACAGCCACATTGGGGACAGTTGCACACACAGTATTGGGGTTTGAGCGCCCAGGGGGTGGGATCCATAGCCCCCACCCATATGGAGTTTTTTGCCTTTCATGCGCATATTTTAATTGATTTTAGAGGGTTTTCCGTGTATTGTGCATCATGTGTAATTATTAAAATATTGTATTTTTCATTATTTGGTGTGCGCCATCTTGGAGTTGTTTTTATTTTCTTTCTTTTTTGACCTCTGCTTGAAAAGTATGGCTGGTGGTGTCTACCTGGCACCTCCAGATCCCAGTGGCCCCCAGTGCTGAAATGCTAGGTGTTGGAGCATTTTACTAATACTGAAATAGTACCTTAAAAGCAAACCTACGTTTTATACAATTAATGGATACATGAGACTTCGCTTTATTACTAATTTCTTATAATTGAGTCATGGTTTTTGGCATATATTCACACATAAATACTATCGAAATCTGCTTCAGAAAAATGAAGCCATACATAATATAGTGTAATTTTACAGCGTTGTGCATGTCACATGTAAGATGTGTTTTTATTATGTGTGTCTATGATGGATGATACTGGACCCTGGATAGGACGTGCGCTGGTTTGTTTTATTTGCAGATTACATCCACATTCTTCATTAAGTCAGCTCTTACTTTTCCAAATTTTAAAGGACTTGAAGGTTTCCATATGGCAGAGGCTTGCAGCTTAAATGGCAATGCAAGTGTTTTGTGACACAACTTCTGGCCAGTTGAACAGTGGAAGAAGGTTCAGATTTTGTTAAACTGCAGGTATGGCTACAGAAATAATGTGACCTTCATATAGGATTGGGGTAGATTGCACAAAACCACTATTAAAGGGGTTCTCCACTGCCCTGCCTTCCGGAGCTCCGCTGTCCAGACACATGTCAGCGAATCCTCAGATATTGACTCAGTGATGCTGTTTTAGTGAATGGTTTTCTCAGGTCATCCAGATGCTGTGGTTTGGGGGGGGGGGGGGGGGTGGGGGATAGATACACTGAGTCCTTCATGTAGCCCCACAGATAAAAGCCCCAGGGTGTTACATTTAGAGAATATGGAAGCCAGCTTAACATATGCTTAATTGTTCTTTGAATTCATGTGATAGAGCTCAAGGGGGTCCCTAGAACCAAAATGACTCTGCCACTCATCTGAAATGTGTCAAAAATGTCCTATTGCCATGGGTTCAGGTGGTATAAGTTGGTACACCTTTTCATTCACTTTAGGAAAATGCATAGTTTACTAAAATTGACAACATTTATTTCCCACAACTGAGATTGTAGTCAAAAAGAGAAAAATGTAAGTAGGGAAAAATATATAAAACACAGGCATATCTGAGACCGCTTGCGTGGCAGTAATAAAACTGCTAGCAGAGGAAAATTGTAGTAAAAGTGTTGCGCTTGAAGGGCATGCACACAAACCACTCCCTCTATGCTAAGCTCTGCCCACTATAAGTCTAAATTTCCTAGGCTACATTGCCTCTAGGCCACATAGTCACAAGTTTTAGTTCTTGCTGAAGTTGGAGTTAGAGCATAGTTAATAAAGTTTTTCTTGACGACAGGTACACTTTAATTCTAACTCAGGTACTGTGATTGTTGGAACTGTTCAAGACATTTGCCTCCAGCATGGGAAGCAAGGGGGCACATGACAGGGGGCAGTAGGAAGCAGGAGTTAAGGGATTACGGAATGGGAGGGGGTTGGTGACGTCAGGAGGCTTTAAGAAGGGTGGACAGGAAGGGGAGGAGTCAGTCGGGAGCAGAAGAAAGCGTGTGGTCGGAGTTGCTCCCTTTTGTGCAGTCGTTTGTCCCTTTAGATAGGGCCCCCGATGTGACGGAGGAAACGATCTGGCGGTTCGCACATCCAAATCATTGCTGCGGGATGTTAAGCTTGACCTTCTACTGCTGTGGTCCCCCTTCCCAGCAAGGTGAATCAGGCCAGAGCTCGGGTTAATGAAGCTGTTGGGAGATTTGTGGCCAGAAATGGGGGGCTCGTTGTTCAGCATGTGAATCTGGAGGTGCCTTCTGAAGAATTTTTGGAGCGTGATGCAGTTTACTTGAATGCTATTGGAACAGATTTGTGAGCATTGTCCATTCGGGAGATGGTGGGACGGCCGGGTGTAAGGTGTCACAACCGGCTGCCTTGGCGGGAGCTGGAGGGGGATATGGAGGCATGCTTGAATGGTTGGTAGAGGCCCAGTCATAATGGCCAGGGGAGCTGGGTTGGTAGACAGCTACTTATTGGGGGTTCCTAGTGAGAAGGGACAGAGTTGGTGCCCTTAGGGTAGGTGATGGACAACCAAGGGCACAGGAGGAGAGAGGGGATGGAAGAGAAGATGCCTACAGGTCCCCCTCCAGCCTGTTGCTATCTAAGGAGTTAGGGTCAGTTTCGGTTTACACTATGTAAATGTTATGTAAATGTTATGGGGGTATGGTTACCCCGGATATTTTGTCATGTTATTCATAAAGATATTTAAAGTATTATATATATATATATATATATATATGTTACTTGGTTTTTGTTAATAAAAGCTGGTCCGAGGCGGCCTTTGCACCATAACTGGGAGTCTGTGGTTATTTGGGATGAGTAAAAGGTGACGAGGGGGTGCTATGTCAAGCGTATCTCTACGATCCCCTAGTCATGCACACATAACACCCAAAACCTTCTTGTTACTATTATCCAGGACATTTTTAGTTGGAAAGCACCCCAGGGGAAATAGACTTTACAACAATAGTGCAGCCACCTCTACTTTACAATCTGTTGTGGTAAGGGTCTATTCACATGTCAGAATTTCTGCCTGCTGAATTCCACCTCAAATTAAAACCCATAGACATCTATGGGATTCTGCACTCCCATTAACACTACAGAATTTCCGATTGCGGAAATGCAGAAGTGTGAATGGAAGTGCGGAATCTCATAGATGTCTAATTTAAAGCGGAATTCTGAAAGCGGAAATTCTGCTGTGTGGATAGACCCTAACTCTGGGGAACAGTTGGGTCCAATCGTCATCTCTAGCCACACGTGTCACCTGAGACATTGCTGCTCCTAAGTGAGTAGGACTACTGGTACTAGTGAATCACATCTGTCTCAGGGCACCACAAAGTAAAATAAAAAGTTATTTAGACATAATGGAATATTCCAAATAATACATTTTTAAATATCATTTTTGAAAAGTTATAAGCAGGATCATTAATAAGAGGGGCCTCAGTGTAAGATTATTTGTTGACTAGACTTTCTTTTTACATTTGGGAACATTCCATTAATAACCATCAAATCCTATAGTCTACTCTACATAACTGTGAATTCTATAGTTTAAAAATAAAAATCAGGACACCCACACAGCTTGAAGTCTATCCAATTCATAATAGTCACCCCATGCTTCATTGTGGAGGCCAAATGCAGTTAAAGAACAGTTATAGGAACTCACTCATCCAAATAATTTTTCTTAAGGGGTATCGTAAATTCTGGGACGATAGGACACATGGGATCCTGAGTTATACTGAGTGTAATATAATGTTTCCGCATAGTTGATGATATTGGTTATGTAGGATAGGCCGGGACTGATGAGCTCTTTAAGTAACACACTTCATATGTAGGAACATTGTGGTTCCAGCTGTGACGTTACCCTATTCTTTTTCAGGGCTCGAACTCTAGGTCATTTCTTTTTTTTATGAAACCTTGAAATGATATTACTCTACTCCACTCCCTTCCAAAACATTTATAGGGACCATTTGGCAAAGGCTTCCCCTGATTGTTCTTTCTGATCTTTAAGGATTCGACACTTACATCATTTTCTGCAGGGAAAATAGGCAGAGGAGCTGATGTAATAGTCAGGGCTTCAGTTTTTTTTTGTAAATGCTGCTTTTTATTTTGCATATGGTGCATCCGTGATATTGCAGATGGGCTTATTTTTTTATTCACTATTGTAACTGCTTTGATTTTGAGACCTGTTTAGTTTGTTACTCTATATTTTTACCTTTTAACACATTGCACAGTTATGAAATATGAAGCACGCTATGAATCTGCTTCTTGTGGGACCTCACCAGCCTTAACAGCAGTTAAAATCCATGATAACAGAGGCACATGTAGATTACTGTGAGGGCCACATACAACTCCCCGATACTGGCCACAGTCCCCTTCGTGCCAGATATGTCTTCCTGGATGTCATAGAATATGAAGAGTTGTGGCCTAAGAAAGTGGATCTGTCTCTCGGGAAACTTTGGAGGCATGATGCATCTTATCAAAAATGGGGTGGTCACCCAAAATAGAAGGGGCTGTTTTTTCCCCTTTTCCATTACCCTTCATACTACAACCCTTGTTTTCTAACAATGCAGTTCTGTTGAATCGGGATGTCCTCCTCAGGTAGATGCTCCCCACCTAATATCAAAGTGGATGGAGCCAACTAGGGCTTTTCATTTGGTCTCACAAAGCCCAACAGAAATGACTCTAGCTGCCTCTCATTCATAGGTCATTGGTTGCCATCCAGCTTTAGAAGACTTTGTCCTGAAGGACTTCTTTTTTCTGAACTTCTCCAAAACTGAATGGAAAAACAATTTCCATGGCCTCCTTAGCTGTCTTTGCCTTTGTGGACCTCTGGTCTGGCTGGACGAATGCATCTTTGTTGGGAGCCAACCTACTGTGTTTTCCATGCCTTTACAGTAGATCTATCATCTCAGAAACTGCTTAATTGAGCATCCACACTCCCCTATTCAGTACCATCTGCCTTCTACCAACTCAGGTATTATTATTATTGTTGGAACTGTCGAGGAAGTTTAGTAAAAGTTACCCATCATGCCGCGACACTGCACACACACACTCCTGTTTTGTTGACTTTGTCCTGATTTGCAATTCAGGACTGCAGGTCTCTAGTGTTACTCCTTACTGGAGCTGTAAAGATGGCCCCATTGGCTGTCTTCTAGCTTCCCCCAAGACGTGTAACTAAGAAACAGCTTATTGTTATCTGGGAATTTTGGTGATTTTTGGTGATTGGTTAGTTTAAATTGTCCATTTTACTTCCTAGATTTTAAAATAATCCTGAAATCTCAGGGATTTCATATGTTTTCACCCTGAATACTTCCTGTTCTGTTCAGACCAATTTTTAGCAGTCACCTCCTTATAATCTCAGGATTACAGTGAAAGGTGACACTGGTATATAAATAAGACAGATAAGACCTTTCACAATAGGTGATAGTTAGAGCTTCCCTTCTCCCCCTCTCTGCAGGACATGCCTAACGATATCAATAGGGTCAGCTTCAGTCAATTGTTTCCTATGTCCTTGGAGCTTGCTGTAAAGCAATATGGCTGCCTCCATGACAACATACAAAAAATTATATACTATCAAAAAATAGAAACAGATTAGAAAAAATTTTAAAATGAAGATGTTTCAGTATCTGGTGCTAATTCTGAAAATTATATATATATATATATATGTATATATATATATATATATATATATATATATATATATACAGTATTTATTTGATACATCACCTTTAACCAATCTTGGGTCTGGTCTTAGGTCTGATTAATTTAGGGGTCTGGGATCTCACTTATGTCTCATAGTTAAAACTACTACTTATCAGCAGGATAAGGGATATGTTTTAGATCACAGGGGTCTGACTGCTGGGGCCCCCACCATCTTCTGTACAGAGCCCTTGCTCTCCCTGAAAGCAGCAATTCATGACCCCCGCCCGAAGCGGGAGCCGCCACGCCCCCTCCATGTATCTCTATGGGGGAGACGTTTGGCTATTTTTGGGCTCTCCCATAGAGATATATGGAGGGGGTGTGACAGCCCTTGCTTCGGGCGGGGATTGTGACGCACAGTTCCTGGGGAAAGCCAGGGCTTCGTACAGGAGATCGCGAGGGGCCCCAGCAATTGAACCCCTCACAATCTAAAACTTATCCCCTATTCCTGTAGATAAGGGATACATTTTTCTGTAATCTATTTTTCTGTAAAGTATGAGACATCTACTTTAATTTAGCAGTCTTCTGTAAAATTCCCTTCATCATATTCTGCTCATGTGGCTAATACTAATCTTTCAAGCATACTCTGATCATTTATCAGGTTATGCTGCGAGTTTTCACATCTCTAGGCCGAAAGTGCAACAATATTCCTAAAGCAAGAGTGTGAAAATGTTCGTGTTATCTTAAATTCCGAGCCAAACGTGATATAAAACAAACCCTGTCCAATAAAGCTTCAAATATAAAACCTGTTTATTACATCTGGCAACGACAAGGGAAAAATGGTGTTGTGCATCTAGTGATTGTAACTTTCTTTTGTATTGTCTTATGTCTTTGTAATTTCCTAACGGTATTGAATCCAAGAATAGCTCCAGGGCCTCCTACATCCCACAAAAGCTTATTACTACCATCCATATAAATAAAAGGATTCATAAAAGGGTACTAGACATATTCTTTCTATTCCAGTGGTCTTAAACTGTGGCCCTCTTGATGTCGCAAAACTTCCACTCCCAGCATGCCCGGACAGCCAACGGCTGTCCGGGCATGCTGGGAGTTGAAGTTTTGCAACATTTGGAGGGCTACACTTTGAGATCACTGTTCAATGTACACTACTGGATCCATGCAAAACAGCACGGAATCAATCGGATATGGTTGACCAGCCACAATTTAAATAAAAAATATCATGACCATATAATTTATTAACCCCTTTCCACTGTCAGTGATTTTTGCCAAGTTTGAAATTTCTCATCTACTAAGAGCCTTAACGCCTATTCTTTCCATATACACAACCACACTAAAGCTTGTTTTTTGCAGGACCAATTCTACTTTTTAACGTCATGTGTCCGCTCCCGATCAATAACGCGGGGCCACGGCGTGGCCCCACGCCATAGCGGGTCGGGCCCGGCCTCTGACAACGGCCGAGACCCGTGGCTAATAGCGCGAGGCATTGATCGCGGTGCCGTGCGCTATTAACCCTTTAGACGCGGCGTTCAAAGTTGAACGCCGCGTCTAAAGTGAAAGTGAAAGTATGCCGGTTAGCTCAGTGGGCTGTTCGGGATAGCCGCGGTGAAATCGCGGCATCCCGAACAGCTTACTGGACAGCCGGAGGGTCCCTACCTGCCTCCTCGCTGTCCGATCGCCGAATGACTGCTCAGTGCCTGAGATCCAGGCATGAGCAGTCAAGCGGCAGAATCATCGATCACTGGTTTCTTATGAGAAACCAGTAATCAATGTAAAAGATCAGTGTGTGCAGTGTTATAGGTCCCTATGGGATAACAATGATCAGTATAAGAGATCAGTGTGTGCAGTGTTATAGGTCCCTATGGGAGCTATAACACTGGAAAAAAAGGGGAAAAAAAAGTGAATAAAAAAAGTGAATAAAGTTTGAATCACCCCCCTTTTCCCATAAAAAAAACACAGTGTAAATAAAAATAAACATATATGTTATCACCACGTGTGGAAATGTCCGTATTATAAAAATACATTGTTAATTAAACCGCACGGTCAATGGCGTACGCGCAAAAAAATTCCAAAGTCCAAAATAGTGCTTTTTTGGTCACTTTTTATATCATGAAAAAATTTATAAAAAGCAATCAATAAGTCCTATCAATGCAAAAATGGTACCGTTAAAAACTTCAGATCACGGCGCAAAAAATGAGCCCTCATACCGCCCCATACGCAGAAAAATAAAAAAAAAGTTATAGGGGTCAGAAATGACAATTTTAAACGTATTAATTTTCCTGCATGAAGTTATGATTTTTTCCAGAAGTACGACAAAATCAAACCTATATAAGTAGGATACCATTTTAATTGTATGAACCTACAGAATAAAGATAATGTGTCATTTTTACCGAAACATGCACTGCGTAGAAACGGAAGCCCCCAAAAGTTACAAAACTGCGTTTTTTTTTCAAATTTGTCTCACAATGATTTTTTTTCCGTTTCACCGTAGATTTTTGGGCAAAATGACTGACGTCATTACAAAGTAGAATTGGTGGCACAAAAAATAAGCAATCATATGGATTTTTAGGTGCAAAATTGAAAGAGTTATGATTTTTTAAAGGCAAGGAGCAAAAAACTAAAATGCAAAAACGGAAAACCCCCCGGTCCTTAAGGGGTTAAGACACTGTTCATTTTACATGATCATTTTAACTGTAGAGAAAAACAGAAAAAAATTATAATTTGGGGCTGAAAGGGGTCTTTCGTGAGCAATCAGTAGGTTGCTTATACAAGTCAATGCAATACTATTGCACTGTATTGATCAATGACATTGGTGATCTTCTAGTACAGCTTGCCTAAGACAGACTGTACAAGAAGATCTTTCTATGGCAGACATGGAAACCCAACTTTCATTTGGCCAACAGTTATATGTCCCCACTTTCCCATACACAGGAATGTTCAGCATGGCTGAATCTTCATGTTCCCTCTGTAATTAGGGGTAGGCTACAGCCAAACTCTTCTATTGGTGGCTTTTCTGCTGCTAAAGGTGTTAAAGGGGTACTCTGGTGGTATTTTTTTTTAAATCAACTGATGCCACAAAGTTAACAAGATTTGCAAATAACTTCTATTAACAAATCTTAATCCTTCCAGTACTTATCAGCTGCTGTATGTTCCACAGGAAGTTGTATTTCTTTTTGGAGTTCTTTTTTATCTGACCACAGTGCTCTCTGCTGACTCCTCTGTCCGTATAAGGAATTGTCCAGAGCAGGAGAGGTTTGCTATGGTGATTTGCTTTTACTCTGGACAGTTCCTGACATGGTACTAAAAGGATTAAGATTTTTAAATGGAAGTGATTTACAAATCTGTATAACTTTCTGGCACCAGTTAATTAAAATGTTTTTTATTACAAAATGAAAAGATAACACCAGCGCTGAATAGATCCTGTACAAGCTGCCTAGATACAAAATGGTGGATCTCGGCTAAAACCACCAAAAATGGAGCTGTATACGATATATATAAATATGTATCGTCGCTCTAATAATAAAAACTACAAAATAGTGATAGAAGCTCACTTACAAAAATCCTGATGGGGAGTGTACTCGGAATCTCTGCTCAGAGGGAAGTTCTTGTCTCCACTTAAAGATCCCGCAAAGCTGTAAGTCCGTGTCCTTGATAGTATGGAGCTTGTCCCATTGTACTTGCTTTTTGTGCTTGGAGTAGTTTGCAGGAGTCCGTGGTTCCAGTCAGCCTATTAGCCGGGAGATCTGCCCCGGCCGGTGGCCTCTCACCGGCTTGCTGTACTGTTGGTAGATTACGGAGTGCTGTGACCTAGCGCTGAGAGTGACGTCACTACTACAGGGAGAGCGCGAGGCCAAAATGCCTCTAACACGTTTAGGAAGGTAATGCTTTCCTTCATCAGAGATGGATTATCCTCCTAGGTCACAGTGATTTATAGCAGTTCCGTATTCCCCTCCCTCACTGAGACTTAATTAGAGTATTACTACCACCATTCAACGGTTCCCTCCTGCTCATACATCCTGTATATTAGGGGTACCAAATGTCCTTGTATAGCAAACATTCAGAAAACGCATCTAAAACGAACAATATGAACCTGGTTAATCTCCCGGCTAATAGGCTGACTGGAACCACGGACTCCTGAAAACTACTCCAAGCACAAAAAGCAAGTACAACGGTACAAGAAGACGGACTTACAGCTTTGCGGGATCTTTAAGTGGAGACAAGAACTTCCCTCTGGGCAGAGATTCCAAATACACTCCCCATCAGGATTTTAGTAAGTGAGTTTCTATCACTATTTTGTAATTTAAAAAAATGTTTTCCACTTGAGTACCCCTTTAAAAGCAAACCATAAAAGCAAACTGCACATTTCCTGGATATTATGGTGATGGCCAAATTTATAAAATTGCCTTTTGAATTCTCAGCCAAATACCAGGAAGGCGGAAACAAGCAGCCACAACCTGGCAAGCTTCCCTGGTTACTTTTACATCCCAGCCCCTTCTTATTTGATGTACAAGGCTCGGTACCTCAGCTAGGAGGGTCTGGGAGGTGAGGGCAAACAAGTAGGCGTGCCAGGTTGTAGCACTTGAGCAGCTCAGCTCTACCTCCTTGACACTTGGCTAAAAGGCAATTTTATATGTTTGCAATAAATACATTTAATAGTTCCCTTTCAGGCCCTATTTACATAGAGTAATTATTTGCCGAATGGGCTAATTATTGCCCCATGTAAAAGATATAGTGGTATCAATGAATGAGCAAACTTGTAGCACCTATTTGCTGCCCTGTAAATCATTGTTCGGCCGCAGCATATCCCCCTGTCTTAACAATTAGCACATGATACTAAAGGGTTTGAACAAATGATCAAGTGACGGTGCGGCCATTATCTCCCAATAATTTGGCTGTCTTAAGGGTACTTTCAATAAATTGTCTTGAACATAGTGGACTGGCGCTTGTATTTGGCAGCCGTCTGCCCATGTAAAAGGACCCTTAGCCAAAACAGGTAGAAGCTATAAAAAAGTTGCACTGAAGGATTTTAATATTCCATGTAATGCAATACAACAGCAGCTGATCTCCAAGGATTCCAGAAGCCAGACCTGAGACCATCTGCAAATCACAGGGGCATCCTACTGCTGTGGAGGGGTTGGCGGGTTGCTGCGACCCCTTAAAAGTTCAGAGATCACAGCTATTAGCTCACACATTTATTTATTTATTTTCTTACAACAAAATGATACCGTAAATTCCATTATTCCCCAAATTTCTTAATACTTTAATGCACATTAAAGTCATAAAATTTTTTTTTTAATTTTTTGCAAAAACATTTCACAAGACGTACAAAATATCAGTCCAGTTTTATTTTATTTTCCTTTTTTAACGCTTTTTACTAAAAGCTTTGCTTTTAGTAGTTTTAGAGCTGAGCACACTGGGAATTGAATATAATATTTCCAGCTCTGTCAACAAGAACTAGTTCAATTCATCATTATATAATAGCTGCATCCAACTGGGTCACTTAAGTACCCCCTACTGTCTTGACAATCAATAACTTACATCCTGGGTTGTCTCAAGAAACGAAAGTGTCAGAGGTCAAGTTATTGTGACATAATTTACTTAATTTACTTGTCAGAAACGCCTCGCTAAAAGTGCACATAACCATCCTTCTAAATCAGTTTATCATTAACACTAATCTGATTTAGTAAATAACCTTAATAGCTATTGTGGAGAGCAGTAATGTACATTCTTTAGGATTTAGCTGCAGACAAGGGCTGAGTTGCCTTATAAATAGGATACAATGGGCATTTGACGAAACCGTACAAGCTTTGAGTAAACTTGCTTTTCTTTTTTATTTACATATATAAATAGTAGGAAGAACCTACTCTACTATAGAATTTTATCTATATGTCCTCTGAAGGGAATCTGAAGGGCCTCTTTTCTTCCTGTTGCATCTTGTTGGACTTCTTACAGTAGTGTGAACACAGCCTCAGTTATCTCTGACCTGTGCCTCATCAGTTGTTGCAAAACTATAAATCTGTCCATTGGCTGTAACCCATGACTACACAGGTGTTATAAAACTACAACCCACCATACACTGACAGAGGCAACCTGTCACAGCATGCTTAGAGATGTAGCTTTGCAAAACCCCATTACATGACACTGCCACCTACCATATGGCCGGCTGAGGCGGGACATTGCTGCAGCCGGCAGTAAGCTCAGTGTGACATTTTAGGACCCAGAGTTCAGACGATCAGGCCCGAAGAGAATGAATGGACCTACGGTTGAGCATAGACACTGCTGCTCTATTCACTCAGGGGACAAAGTGCCTTTATCATGAGCGCCCCCACGAGTAGGCTAGTTTTCTTTCTGACAAGATTCCCAAGATGAAAAGTTATCCCCTATGAACAGAATAGGGGATAACTTTTTGTCTTGGGAATCTTATCAGAAAGGAAACAGTGGTGTAAACAACCATAAGTTAGATAGAGTTAGTCTTCAGAATTACAGGCATACATTAGCTTTATCTCCACATTCCTTTCCAGTGCTGATATATAAACCTTTTGATTAATATTTAAATAAGGCTTAAGTGCCCAGTGGGTGTTCCCCAGCACTGTAAGAGCCCACGTAAGTTCAGCCCATCTGCTCTTTTGGCTGTCAGTCAAACAGGATAGGCGGATGCAAGCAGGCCATGAAGAGGTGATAAAGAGGACATGGGCTGGACTTACCAGCGTTCTTGCCTTGCTTGGGAACACCCCCCTGACAATCTTTTTTTTTCATATTAACAAAAAGGCTCATATCTTGAAAAGGGAGAGTAATGAAATAAAAAAGCTATGCCCAGAATCATGTTGATATAATAAAGAAAGTAAGCTTGCACTCACTGTTAATGTAGCCTGTACAGACGATCACTTCATGCGACAAGGGAGTTCTGAATGATGCGGGGTACTCAGAGGCAAACAGATGTTTTCGCACACAGCCGTGTGCTTCTTCTGGCCTCAATCCCGTCACTGCGCTCTCATGTTAAATAGTGGAGGGGAATCTATCACTAAGGGAACGTGTAAACAGTTAGATCAAAGTATGTTAAATAGTTAAAAAGGGGCAGTAAGGCAAACCAACTACATTATATGGCCTAACTAATGATATTAGGATAGGATAGATCACAAAAATCGAACAGCTGTCTCGCCCCTGCCATAGACTTGCATTGAGGGGGCGAAGCGTGACATCACACGGGGGCGGAGCTGTGACGTTACGATCACCGGCCCCGTCATCAGACCCGGAGCGGATGTTCGCTGCGGGGCCTGATGAGAACGGGGAGCTGCATGCGAGATCGCGGAGTTCCCGAGCGGCGGGACCCCGCTCGATCAGGCAACTTATCCCCTATCCTTTAGATAGCGGATAAGTTGTCAGCACGGTAGTACCCCTTTAATAGTGTACAGAGTTGTGAAAGAAGTTCATTAAAGGGGTCACTTTTAACGTTTTTGTATACTGCAGTGTTACTTAGTTGACATTCTACTTCTGCCTTATATTATGCAGTATACCAAACAACTATACTACCTCCTTTGTCTGACCGACCCACCAGGATATGTTCCTGTTCTGCTAGCCATCCAAATGCTTTCAATTCCTGTTCAGATAGGTTACTCTTTACTTTGGGGGTATATCAGGCATTTTAGATCACTCAACACGGCTCTATTAAAAAGATCTAAAGAACTACCCTGTTGAATAGGGGGATTAAATTTCAATGGGACTCCTCCCATAAATCTAGTGGATACAACGTTTTCTTCCACATCGTCACCTTCATCTTCTTCTGCTAAATTAGCTAGTGTATTGACATTCTCTAGATCTTGAAAGTCAAATTCTTGTATAACCCTAAAGCCCAAAGGCCAATATGGCATTGTCCTTCACCTATCTTTGGTGGTACTTTTTCTTGTGTCCTGGATTTTCTTTCCTAAAAAAGTTTATAAAGATTAATTCTTCTCAATGACTTAAACATATCCATTTCGGTTGTGTGTAGTCTAAATTTTCCATGAGGCGAAGTTTAGACGTTTAGATAGAGCATTTACACATTCAGGGGTTAATACTACATCTGTGAGGTTGATCACATGACTACATTCTTCTACCTCCATGAAATGCTCTGGCGTTTCTGGTACCTCCGTCTTTCAGTTTCTCCTCTTACATTTTCCTCGGCGTGTCTTCCGCCTAAAGGGAGGGACTCACTCACGTTTGTTAAATCTCTATTGGACACTTCCTTGGAATTATCATCAGATACACTAGTATATGAGTCTGTTGTCCATTACGGATGCCGGATCCGTCTGGGGGAGGGGCAAACTGGGCTCTCCTGTACCCCAGCCAAACCAGCGTTGAACTCCATTTACTTTAATGAGCCGACCGGAGTCAAACGGTGACTCCGGTCGGCTCATTTTTGACCCGTATCCATTTTTGTGACCGGAACTAAAACCGTAGTATACTATGGTTTTAGGTCCGGTCAGGAAACCGCATGGGGTATGGGAGAGCATGGTTTTCCCCTCCCCCAGCCGGATCCGGCACCCATAATGTAAAAACAAAGTGTAAATGCAGACTAAGTAAGATTCGTATACACTATTACAAAGTAGAAAGAAACAATAGAGGGAGTTCTGAATGCAAGGGAGTTCTGAATGATGCAGGGTGCTCAAAGGCAAATAGCCGTGTGCTTCTTCTGGCCTCAATCCCATCACTGCGCTCTCATGTTAAATAGGGGAGGGGAATCTATCACCAAGGGAACGTGTAAACAGTGAGATCAAAGTGTATTAAATAGTTAGAAAGGGGCAGTAATGCAAACCAACTACATTATATGGCCTAAATAATGATATTAGGATGGCATAGATCACAAAAATGGCATAAGATCAATTCTTTCATTTGATCCAACGGGGCCTTGTGCATCCAAATGCAGGATCCAGCGTGTGTCCCATTGTAATAGGAGGTCATGCCGGGATTAGTTCTGCGACAGTGTACCTGTGTAAATATAAAGACTGGATGCTTTTCCCCCTATAGATACAGGGGATGTGATACATTTTTTTTGAAGAATTCGCATGGCAGAATTCCTTTTTGCTTGCCTCTATAGATATTGAAAGCCTGTACACCTGCATCCCACATGATGCGAGTGTACAGGCTATCTGGACATTACTTGAAGCTACAGATAAAACCACCGAATGTATTTATTTTATATGTGATGCCATCATGTTCATATTAAATAATAACTTCTTCCGTTTTGAAGAACAGTGGTACAGGCAAAAATCTGGCTGTGCTATGGGGACTCCAATTTCATGCACCTATGCAAACTTATTCTCAGCAGTGATGGAAAGAGAATACATTTACTCCACATCCAACCCATACGTGAGTAACATTACGTCATACCACAAATATGTGGGCGACGTGTTAATAGTCTTGGAAGGATCACAAACAAACTTCTCTGGCTTCGTTGAATACCTGAATAATAAGAATAAAGTAAATATGGTCTTCACAAGTGTATTTGTTGATAAAGAGCTGGAATTCCTGGACATAAAACTAATATCAAAAGAAGGAGAGCTAGAAATTCAGGGGTATAGAAAACAAATAGCGAGGAATTCTCTATTATATTATTCAAGCTCACACCCCTTACAGTCAATTTATCCGAATAAAAATAAATAATACTTGTGGTCAGGACTTTGAATCGTTCGTGAGCTTACCTGTTACCTCCTGCCAAGGACACCTGAAAGAAACTAGATTTAAGAAAGTCCTAACACAAAAACTCTACTTATGACTTAGAACAGCGGTTGAGGTGTGCCTGAAAACCGCGTCGAGGGTCCGCCTATAGAGGGCATTCCCTTATGTATAGTGATGAAGAAAGAAAGGGGTGAGGCGGGTGGGTTTCGCCAACCCGGCATATGCCCAGAGGGAGGGGCCGGTGGCTGTTAAATAGCCAAAGCCCCTCCCACAAATTCAGCCTGATAGGCTTCCTACTTGTGGTCAGGACTTTGAATCGTGCATGAGCTTACCTGTTACCTCCTGCCAAGGACACCTGAAAGAAACTAGATTTAAGAAAGTCCTAACACAAAAACTCTACTTATGACTTAGAACAGCGGTTGAGGTGTGCCTGAAAACCGCGTCCAGGGTCCGCCTATAGAGGGCAAAAATACACCACCAGTTAGGGTAATTAAGTAGTATTTATTTATAATGCCAAAAATTGAAATGCCTCTGCCATTTCCCTTGAGGGATCTGGGACATAAGTGGTATATGCGTCAGAACGCCACCTCCCCAACTTCTGGATGACATGTACAGGCACCTTGTGCCTGGATGCCGCCGATGCTGCTCCTATGCAGAATGAGTGACCTGAGAACTGTCTGGGGTTGTGTCCTAAAGTGCAAAGCAGTGTGCGGACATGAGATGGGAATAGAGAAGTAGTAAGAGCACCCCCACCGAAAGGCAACAATGGCGACTCCGGAGGCTTATCATGGAGCAACTCGACCAGTTGTGCCAACACCCCCACCGGGCATCAGTTGTTACCTAAAGGGAAAAACTTAACCACCGCCCCCCACCTGCAAGTTTTAGTGACGGACAGTGAAACTTCGAACCAAGAACCCTGCCACCTTAAACGAGCCTTCTGTAGATGTGCCGCTCCCCACCTGGCACATGAAAATTCACCCGGCCGGAGGAAGCCATAGAATGCAAGATAAATGGCAGATTTAAGTATCAGACTGCACTCAAAGCCAAATGGGTTGTTGGCTAATGCGTCGGACATGGCTCGGAACAGCTCACCGCTGATCGGTTTCCTGAGAGGTGGGGCTGTGGAGCTGCGAGCCACCACCCCTCTGAGCGCAGCCTTGACAGCCTGAGATGATAGGACAGACGGCCTGTCTGGGTGGGATAAAGAAATGAAATGCTGAATGCCCAAAAGGTAAGATTTAATAGTGCTATGAGACAGGTGCAGAGAAGAGTGGCAGAAACCGATGAAAGCTAGAATGATAGTGGTGTCGTAAGAAAAGGGGATGATATGTTGAGACAGATAGGACCTAAAGGTGTCGTGTGCTGCATGATAGGCCTTTCTGGTATTGGGAGCTAAGGCGTTGGACATTAACTCCCGGGCCACCTGTGTATAATGATTCAGTCCAAGATTAATTGTGCCAAGCAAGGGGGTTGTGTTCCTACTGCGTCTGCTTGCAGAGCCACCTGTGAAAAGAGATGGAAATTAGCCCTGGACAGAGCATCTGCAGCTGTGTTGTCTACCCCCGGTATGTGTCTGGCTACAAAATTGAAGTTGTGTTGTAAGGACACCCAAACTAACCTGCGCATGAAAGACATGACAGTGGCATGCCTGGAACTGCCCTTATTGACTATGGCCACTGCCGCCTGATTGTCACACCGAAACTCCACCGTCTGCCCTGACCACTTGTCGCCCCATGTCACTGCAGCTACTACAATGGGGAAGACCTCAAAAAGCGCCGAAGTGCTGCCGAAGCCTGCCAGAGCCAATACTTGTTTGGACCATTGGCCCGCCATCCAACTGCCGCCCCACACTGCACCATAACCGGTGGAAGATGACGCATCAGTGCAGATCTTGGGGGACAACTCGGAGGCTGGCGGGACAAACATAGCCGTCCCATTCCATTGCGCCATGTACTTATCCCACATGTTCAGGTCAGCCAGGGCTTGGCAATCTAACCAAACCGTACTGTGTTGTTGAGGGACACCATGCAGCAAAGACAATATTCTGGATACGAACACTCTGCCCTGCGGAATTGCTCGCATAGCAAATGCCAGCATTCCCAACAAGCTCTGCAACTCGCCCTTGGTCGTGACCTGAGAGACCGTGTACTTGTGGATGGTGTCTCTGATACGGTTGAGTTTGTCAGTGGGCAAGCTGACTTGCATGGTGACTGAATCTAGGATTACTCCCAGAAAGGTGAGGCACTTAGCTGGACCGACCGTTTTCTTAGGAGACACTGGCACCACAATATCAGCGAACAGTTTCAGCAATCTGACCAACTGGTCCGGCTCTTCCCTCGGGTGACTGAGCAGAAGAAATTCATCCAAGTAATGGATGACCTGGCTGCATCCAGAGATATTAACCAGCAGCCAGTGCAATGCCTGGGCCAGTTGGTCAAACAGCCACGGGCTGCTCTTGCATTCGAATGTCAACTTGGAAGCAAAATAATATGCACCCTGCCATTTAAGCCCGAACCAATGCCACTGGTCCCTATGCAAAGGAAGCAACTTGAAGGCATCTGTGATATCCGCCTTCGCCATCCAAGTCCCTGGGCCGAGCGCCAAGAGGACCTGAATAGCCTGGTCTATGGATGAATAGTGCATACTGAACTCCTCGGATGGAATGAGAGAGTTGATACTGGAGACAACTGACCCATGAGGAGCCGACAAGTCAAATATCAGTCTCTTTCTCCCATTGAACTTGCCTGTTACCACCCCTACCGGGCTGACCCTCCAAGAACTGAATGGAGAAACTAACAAGGGGCCAATCATGTAACCTTTCATTAGCTCAGCATTTATTAATTCAGTGACAACAGCAGGATCGTGTACGGCAGACAGCAGATTGTCACATTCAAAAGTGGCCTGCGGCAGTGTGACCATGCCGGCGTGGAAGCCTCTGTCAAAACTATTGATCAACCACTGAACCCAGTCTGGGTCTGGGTGATCCACGAGCAGAGCGGCCAGGACTGGGGTGCGTACCCCGCCTAGTCATGCTGGCCCTTTCTGCCTGCATGCAGAGCCCGGATGTGCCCTGAAGCAGTAGAAGCAGACGTGTAATAACCTGCTGAAACTATCCGTGGAGGTGGAAGGTCTGGCAGCACCCTGCTCGCCCTGTTGAGCCAGCCCTACACACCATGCCGTAGTATGCGTGATTGATTGGCAGGAGGCACATGCCGGGAATTTGAGATTCGCGAAGTGGCTGCAGAACATCTGCGAATCTTCAATGCTCCAGTCCGTGAGGTACCCATCTTGGCTGAAGGCCGCCGCTGCCATGGCTGAGAAACTACGATGATAATCGTAGAAATGGGTACCACCGTACTTGTATGCGTATTCAGTAACCCTCAACAAATACAGGTCGAGCTCCTCTTTGTGCTCTGGCCTGGCTGAGCATATGACTACCCTGTATTTGCTGAAGGCAACCACAAACTCATGGATGTTTAGCTTCCGTTTCAGCCTGGTGTCCTTACTCTTAAGGACAACAGATAAGTCAGCGCACGCTACCGTTCTGGTGTCCTCTACGTCGAAGGCAGATAGCAACAGGGACGCCAAACAAAACTATAAAAGATTATATTAACAACAAAAAGAAAAACACTAAGAGCGAAAAATACAAAGAAAACTGGCTTACAAGGAGCTTTTCGAAAGGAAATAAAAAAAATGCAGTCACTTTAATTATTGTCGCTTTAACGTAAATAAAAAGGTTTGTGATCTAGGAGGATATTCGCATGAAATACGTGAACTGATCACATGTAAATTTACATATGTTGTTTACTACATCATTTGCCCATGTCAAAGATATTATATTGGGAAAACTAAACGTCAGTTAGCAGTGCAATTTAGAGAACATATGTATTCTATTAAAACAGGAACAGGTGCTACTGGACGTATAGAGCATATATGGAATGAACATGATGGTAATGCAGAAGTCATGAAGTTTGGAGCCCTGGAAAAAGTGAATACTCCATCTAGCGTTCATCGGCATGACCTCCTATTACAACGGGAGGCACGCTGGATCCGGCATTTGGATGCGCAAGGCCCTGTTGGATTAAATGAAAGAATTGTTCTTATGCCATTTTTGTGATCTATCCTAATATCATTAGTTAGGCCATATAATGTAGTTGGTTTGCTTACTGCCCCTTTTTAACTATTTAACACACTTTGATCTAACTTTTTACACGTTCCCCTAGTGATAGATTCCCCTCCCCTATTTAACATGAGAGCGCAGTGACGGTATTGAGGCCAGAAGAAGCACATGGCTGTGTGCGAAAACGGCTGTTTGCCTCTGAGCGCCCCGCATCATTCAGAACTCCCTTGCCGCATGAAGTGATCGTCTGTACAGGCTACAGGAACGGTGAGTGCAAGCTTACTTTCTTTATTACATGCTTAATTTGCTACACGCTTAAGCTTGGCACCCCGTTAGTAGCCGCATACACACACATATATATATATGAACTGACCAGTCACTGGATCTGCTCACAGCGGATGCGCATCAATAGTGGACACCTGCTGAAAAGGATAATAGTGCTCTCTATTGTTTCCTCCTACTTTGTAATAGTGTACCAGAATCATGTTGACTAGCCCTATCTAGTCATGTCCTTTTTTACACTTACTGTTTTCTAATGTATTTCAGACCCACGTTTATACATTTCAAATTATCCAAAATTGATTAAATTACATTTAGGCTCCTCAAAGATATTTTAACTATTGAATAAATGCTAGATTTATTTATGCTAGAAAAAATGCTATATTTTATTGATTCCAGAAATTATTTTTGTATTGTTTGAACTTTTTATTTTATCTATGGTAATTTTTTTTATGATGACTGGAAGTCAGTTAATAGTAACAGTAACAGGTCACTCCCGATGTAATGGGGCTTTGTTGTGGTGTTTTCTATGTTCTCTTAGCATGTCCATACACACATCCTGATGCCATAATTGATCTTCTGTTTTTCTCTTGTGTCTACTTGCTTTCTTATTGTGTAACATCTGTATGTTATACATATTAACAGACAAAAAAGAACAAAAAAAAAAAAGTTAATTTGCCCAAAGGCCAAAATTTCTCAATATTACCTCTTGACAATGGCCTTTCACCAAAACCCTTGAGGTAATGATAGATTTAAGAAGTGTCCTGGAGCTGCGTGTAACCCAATCCTTCCTCTTTGACAGGATTAGAGGCATATTGTCAGTATCACGTCACTGTGAAATGGAAACAGCACTGTTTACAAAATTAACAAATGGAATTCGCGTTAACCACGCATCAATTCGTAAGGTTTGTGGGCTCTAAGCAATGACCGAGCTCAGGGGACAAGCTGTACACTGTGATCCTGCTGTCTGACATAGAGGTGAACATGGATATAACTGCTGTTTCCTATGTCTATTGCAGGCACTCACTGTGGTGGTAATGCCAAGACCTTCTAGCGTGGACTTTTATTTTCCAAAACTGTACCAATTAATATTATTTATATATATATATATATATATATATATATATATATATATATATATATTTATATATATATATATATATATATATATATATATATATATATATTCTAAGTAGAATATATAAAGTTATAAAGCTAATAATTACCCATCATATGTTAAATGTTAACACAAGTATTCCACAAGCAGTATATCTATTTCATCACTAAATAGCCCTGCGGAATTCTCAAAATTTCCTATGGTTCACAAAAGAAATAGACAATGGCCCTTATTTACTAAGAGTGTTGTGTAGGTTTCTTTGTGGGTTTTTATTCCCTACAATTTATTTTCCACGGTATTTACTAAGGTTTCCCTACATTTTCCACTTTCCCTACACTTAGTTTTTTTTTACACATGCTCTGATCTGTGGGGTTTTCCTCAGCTCAAATCCACCACATTTAATGGGGAAACCTTAGTAAATATGTTGGGTTTTTGTGAAAATGTCAGGAACACGCCCCTTTTTGGAGACCACGCCCCTTCTCCCGGCGACCACTCCCCTTTGCATTTTTTTTTAGCAAAATGGAGAGTTAGTTGGGGTCTTTTCAATTCTGGTGAAAAATCTGGCACAGACAGAATTTCTGGCGCAATGCGACAGAATCTGGTGCACAACCCGACAAAACATGTCGGGTTCGCAATAGAAAATGAGGGCCAATAGTTTTAAGATGCCAAGTAACCCTTCCATATGATTTTAGAGGAAATGAGGATGGCCATACCCTTTATCTGAAAGGGGTGACTAGTTTGAAAGGCCTAATTTTTTCTTCTGTTCTGGATCCTTATCTGTCTAAACAGTGTATCTCAAATTGATTATTTTTTTGGCTCCACCAATTGTACTTGTACAAAAAAAATAAAAATGAAAAAATATCTATCCATCTATCTATCTATCTATCTATCTATCTATATATATATATATATATATATATGTATTTATATTTGTGGGGCAAAATTTTTCTGTAAAAATGACACACTATCTTAATTCTGTAGGTCCATACGATTACAAGGAAATTCAATTTACGTAGGTTTTAATTTGCTTTACTACATTTAAAAAAAATAATAACATTTTGTCCCAAAATGAGTATGCTTAAAATCGTCCTTTTCTGACCCCATAACACTTTCATTTTCTCGCATATAGGGCTTTATGAGGGCTATGTGAGGGCTCATTCCCCCCGTGATCTGTAGTTTTTATCAGTACCACTTTTGTTTTAAAGGGACTTTTTGATCTCTTTTTTAATAATTTTTCTGCTATATGTAGTGACCAAAAAACGTAATTCTGGACCTTGGTATTTTTTTACGTTTACGCCAATGACTGTGCAGTTTAATTAACCCCTTAAGGACTCAGGGTTTTTCCGTTTTTGCACTTTCGTTTTTTCCTCCTTACCTTTAAAAAATCATAACCCTTTCAATTTTCCACCTAAAAATCCATATTATGGCTTATTTTTTGCGTCGCCAATTCTACTTTGCAGTGACATTAGTCATTTTACCCAAAAATGCACGGCGAAACGGAAACAAAAATCATTGTGAGACAAAATCGAAAAAAAAACGCCATTTTGTAACTTTTGGGGGCTTCCGTTTCTACGCAGTGCATATTTCGGTAAAAATTACACCTTATCATTATTCTGTAGGTCCATACGGTTAAAATGATACCCTACTTATATAGGTTTGATTTTGTCGCACTTCTGGAAAAAATCATAACTACATGCAGGAAAATTTATACGTTTAAAAATGTCATCTTCTGACCCCTATAACTTTTTTATTTTTCCACGTACGGGGCGGTATGAGGACTAATTTTTTGTGCCGTGATCTGAAGTTTTTATTGGTATGATTTTTGTTTTGATCTGACTTTTTGATCACTTTTTATTCATTTTTTAATGTTATAAAAAGTTACCAAAATACGCTTTTTTGGACTTTGGATTTTTTTTGCGCATACGCCATTGACCGTACGGCTTAATTAATGATATATTTTTATAGTTCGGACATTTACGCACGCGGCGATACCACATATGTTTATTTTTATTTTTTTTTACACTGTTTTATTTTTCTTATGGGAAAAGGGGGGTGATTCAAACTTTTATTAGGGAAGGGGTTAAATGACCTTTATTAACACTTTTTTTTTGCAGTGTTATAGGTCCCATAGGGACCTATAACACTGCACACACTGATCTCTCATCCTATTCACAGGCGTGTATTAACATGCCTGTGATCAGCATTATCGACGCTTGACTGCTCCTGCCTGGATCTCAGGCACGGAGCAGTCATTCGTCGATCGGACACCGAGGAGGCAGGTAAGAGCCCTCCCGGTGTCCGATCAGCTGTTCGGGACGCCGTGATTTCACCGCGGCGGTCCCGAACAGCCCGACTGAGCAGCCGGGATACTTTCAGTTTCACTTTAGAAGCGGCGGTCAGCTTTGACCGCCGCTTCTAAAGGGTTAATACCGCACATCGCCGCGTTCGGCGATGTGTGGTATTAGCCGCGGGTCCCGGCCGTTGATTAGCGCCGGGACCCACGCGATATGATGCGGGATCGTGGCGCGATCCCGCTTCATATCGCGGGAGCCGGCGCAGGACGTAAATATACGTCCTGCGTCGTTAAGGGGTTAATGTTATATTATAATAGATCAAACATTTATGCAACATGCCACATATGTTTATTATTGTTTACATTAGGTTATTTAAAGAATTGAAAAATGGGGGGGGGATTCAAACTTTTATTAGGGATAAGGTCCTTTCCCATTTATGAACCTTTTTTTTTTTTTTTTTTTTTACATTTCATTCACTCATTTTTTTTTGTCCTCATAGGGGACTATTACATGTAATCTTCAGATTGCTTACACTGATCAATACTGTGCCATAGCACTGTATTGATCAGTGGTATCGGTGCTCCATTAGTGCATGCTGCTAAAGCTGCCTGCGCTTTTAAATTGCTGATTGGAAAAGCTGGAGGCAGGTAGGGACTCTGCACTCGTCCTCTGAGCTGATCGGGACTCTGCAATTTCGCCACAGTAGTCCTGATCAGCTCCCGTGAGCTAAAAGGCAATGGTTTTTTAACACATTTAGATGCCACAATCAATTTTGATCGCGGTGTTTAAAGGGTTAATGTCGGACATCACACTGATCGGTGATGTCAAGGATTAGCCACAAGTCCAGAGCATGCTTCATAGACGGGGTGCGGGCGCAGAGTGTACATTTACGCCCTGCATCCTTAAGGTATGTCTAGGCATTTAATGCTGAAACGCAACAAATTATTCCAAAAACAACAGCTTTGTTAGATGATTTTTTTTTCACTTAAAAACATTACTTGATGTCTGCAGCGCACGTGGTGTTTAATCTGTCAGGGCACGAAATCTGTCAGTGTTTTGTTAATAGACTTGATGAACTTTTTTTGACACCCAGGTTGGCACGTAAATATTTTAAGGTGCAATATACTCAATCATTATAGGTGTGGAATACACTTTTCATCAGATGTCCAAGGAAGCACTTAGGCAAATACATGACAAAACATGTGAGCAAAATGATTATTTCTGTGGCTTATAATGCATTCCTTCTCTAGGAAGAGACAAGCTGTGGTTGAGTTACATCATAATCCCTGCAGTGAGGTTACACGGGGGCCAAGACAATGGACCCAGTTCATGTTCAGTCAACAAAAGTGATAATACAGTAAATGAAAGAGAAGAGTCTGGAACTAAATAACCATCATTAGCTAATGTGGGCTGTTACATATATTGGGAGAAGACTGGGAATAAATATTTTGGTGTATTGTCTTTGGTACTACAATAATCAAAACTAACAAAGAAGGAAGAAGAAAAAACAATCTAGGAAATATTGTGAATGTTATAATTTTATTTTCTCTGTATTACATGAAAGTTGATTTAAACTTTGTGAAAATCAATAAGATCATGGTCATAGTGGTTCGATCATTTCAAAAGTTCAGTTTGGAGGGCTTGAAGAACTCTCCGAAAAAAATTGGTTCATGGCGAACAGGTTCTCGGAGAACCGGCAATGATATAAGCCTCAAAACACGTGTATAACACCATCTAACACCATCTTAAACCCTGTATTTCACTGATAGGAATATATTCAAGTAGTTTTAACATGGTTTTAAGGCTAAGTTAATGGAAAAGTTGCGGTGACATGCGGTAACTCATGGCTTATTTAGGAACACACTGCACTACCGGATTTTTTTGTCTTTTTTTTTTTTATAAAATTTTTTATAAAATTTTTAGCATTTTATATAACAAACCAATGCAGGGTAAACAAACCGTACAGTGCATGATAAACAATGCGTGTAAGGGTAAGAAACACAAGGCGGCATGCAGACCGGGAACAGATATGACAGCCCAAATACAAGAAGTAGGCACCTTTAAAGGGGTACTTTACTGGCCAGCATTTGGAACATTAAGTTCCGAACGCTGTGTGCGTGCTGCGGGGGTCTGCCATGCCCCCTCATGATGTCGTGCCACGCCCCCTCAATGCAAGTCAATGGGAGGGAGAGTGGTGCTCACCACACCCTCTCCCATAGACTTGCATTGAGGGGTCGTGATGTCATGAGGGGGCGTGGCCGACCAACACAGAGCGCACACAGCGTTCAGAATGCTGGCCAGTGGAGTACCCCTTTAATATAACTGTATGTTTTTAGGCTTTTTAACACTAAAATAAAGGGGCATAAAGTATCCCTGGTTGTTGACAGAGGCCTGCCGGTGTTAAAATGCACACAGAGTTATTGGTATTGGTATTTCAGAAAGTGTGTCCTCTGCAGCTCTATCTTCCTCTACCTCAGCATGAAGTCTAGATCTTAATGAGAATCAATAGCTTCTCAAACAAAACATACCCTCCAGCACCTCTCAGTCTCTGCAGCTAAAGTGGATGATTGGCTTCAAGGAGACCCGGCTCACAGCGCTGATCGACCAAACAGGTATGTTGACTTAAAAGAGGATTTATTGACCAGAATGCTGGCATTCTGGTCAATAAACCCTGTTTTAAGCCAACATACCTGTTTGGCCGATCAGCGCCGTGAGCCGGGTCTCCTTGAAGCCAATCATCCACTACCGTACTTACTCCGGAGGGCAGCAGACGACATACTTTATACCGTATTTATCGGGGTATACCACGCACCAGCCTATAACACGCAAATATCCAAATATCCTTGGTAAAATGAGGGTGCGTGTGTGTGCATGCGTATACCCCGATACACCCCCAGGAAAGGCAGGGGGAGAGAGGCTGTCGCTGCCGGCTTCTATCCCCCTGCCTTTGCTGGGGTCTAGAGCCCTGCTGCCGCCGCTTCTCTCCCGCTGGCTATCTGTTCCGCTGCCCGTTCTCTCCCCCTAACTATCGGTGCCGATGGGTGCAGCGGCGCCGATAGCCAGGGGGAGAGAAGGGGCAGCGGCACCCATCCCCGGTTGTATAATTACCTGTTGCCAGGGTCGGGACCGCGCTGCTTCAGGTCTCCGGTGTGCGTCCCATGCGTCGTTGCTATGCACTGCACGGCGCAATGACAAGTGACGTCATTGCGTCTCGCAGTGCATAGCAACAACGCAGGGGACGCACACCGGAGGCCTGAAGCAGCGTGGACCCGACCCCGGCAACAGGTAATTATACAACCGGGGATGGGGGAGGCAACGGGGCAGCAGCGCCGGCAATGGGTGCCGCTGCCCCTTCTCTCCCCCTGTCTGTCGGCGCCGCTTCCCCATTGCAGGCGCCACTTCTCTCCCCCTGGCTATCGGCGCCGGCACCGATAGCCAGGGGGAGAGAACGGGCAGTGGAACCGATAGCCAGGGGGAGAGAAGGGCCGGCAGCAGGGCTCTAGACCCCAGGACAGGCAGGGGCAGAGAAGCCGGCAGCGACGGCAGGTCTCTGCACCTGCAAAGCCGCTGCAGTTCATTGATTTAAAGCGCCCGCTTTAAATCATTGAACTGCTGCGGATTATTGGCATATAACACGTAGGTAGACTTTAGGCTAAAAATTTTAGCCTAAAAAGTGCGTGTTATACGCCGATAAATATGGTATATCTATTCCATTGTTGTGTATGTGTCTACACAACCACCCAGGCAGAGCAGTTCATTTATATACTAATCTCACTATCTGGAGCGCTTACTTCCCTATTTCTGCATCATAGACATTAGATAACTCTTAGATAAAACAAAGAAAATACCCTGCAATATTTATTATTTTTATGTGAGGGCATTAACAAGAAAGCTTTTTGATGCAAGTAAAAATTGGACATGTCCATTGACTGTAGGCTCAAGGAATACCAGTCTAATATTAAAGGTGTTATCCAGGAAAAACCTTTTTTTTATATATCAACTGGCTCCAGAAAGTTAAACAGATTTGTAAATTACTTCTATAAAAAAATCTTAATCCTTCCAATAATTATCAGCTGCTGAAGTTGACTTGTTCTTTTCTGTCTGTCCATAGTGCTCTCTGCTGCCATCTCTGCTTGTCTCGGGAACTGCACAGAGCAGAATAGGATTGCTATGGGGATTTGCTTCTACTTTGGACAGTTCCCGAGACAGGTGTCATCAGAGAGCACTTAGACAGAAAAGAACAACTCAACTTCAGCAGCTAAAAAGTACTGAAAGGATTAAGATTTTTTAATATAAGTAATTTACAAATCTGTTTAACTTTCTGGAGCCAGTTGATATATATATATATATATATATATATATATATATATATATATACACACACATATATATATATATATATATATATATATATATATAAACCAAAAACAGGCGCAGCACTCCAAAAAAACAGTGTGATTTAATATCTCATGTCAGCATTACAACGTTTCAACTCCTCCTGGAGCCATTTTCAAGCATAGTGATATACAAACACCACAGGGCTTTTATGCCCCAAACAATTAATTAGTGCAAATCAATTCATAAAGTGCCAATCATATAAACATCACATAAAAGTATAAACAGTGCATTACATAATTATACAGCACATAGTGCATCAGTGTAAATAAAGTGCTATAGTGCGTACAGTGCATAAAAATCATACATAAAGTTAAAATACAGCTTGAAAATACATCTCAAGATGTGATTGCATGTAATCGTACAATCATAAACACCTGCGCATATAATAAACATCATAAAGTAGTACATACTGCATAGTGAGAAGGAAACATCCACCTGCTCCATACAATGGCGCCGTAAGCGTGGACTACTAGCTATTGCGCCTGCGCAAACAGGCTGTGGATACTTCCGCATACACGCTTGCGGTCATGTGACTCACCCGCTCACGTGATCCGCTGCCCCGGCAACGGCAACGCTATCTGCGAGGCAGTATACAGAGACAGCCGGAGCACGATCGCAGGCGACAATCCAGGCCGCGAGCTGTGCATACATAGAAGAGAAGAAAACAAAAACACAGGTATCAACAGAGAAGAGGGCACAACAGGACCATGGATTCAGATGCCTCAACATGGGGGTTACAAGGCGCATAACAGAGTAGAGGAAGATTAAAAGCAAGAAATTAAGAAAACACAATAAAACAAATGATAATGAAAATGAAAATAAAGATAAAAAAAAAATAAATAAAAATAAAAAATAAAAAATAAATAAAATATAATAAATAACACATTGTTTCTTTTTTTGCAGTTATGTTTTCATTATTTTTGTATAATATTAATAGGGTTACACCTTGTTGGGCCAGGGATAGATAACTGACTTAACCCCTAATAGGGCCAAGGAGTCATCCATCAAAGGGGGGACTCCTGTGTTCAGGACCGTCAAGCCCTCACCCCACTGGACTCACCCCACCTAGGCTATGATCAAGGGCGCCCGCTTATTCAGCAGCGCTAACCCTAGGCATACTGCATAGTATAATTCAAACTAAAAAAACAAAACATAATAAAAAACAAAAAAATAAATATAAAAAAATATATAGAACAATATTTTCCTTTTATCATATAAAAAAATATATATAAAAAAATATAAAAATATAAATGCTAAAAATAGAAAAGATTAAGAAATTTTGAAAGATACCCCAGAATGTTATAATATGCGCATGTATACCCCACATAATGAAGTCCACCAACCACGGTCCAAGCCCTACCACAACAATGCTGAATCTGTGTAACTTTATTTAATTCTCCACATCAAATTATTTTAATACAAAAATTTAAATAAATATCCGCCACAGTGTAGAAATTTATCTTAATTCACATATGTTGGAGTAGGTGATGTCTCCTCCTATGGTTGTAGAAATCTAAAAAATAAAGAAATATGTTATTAGAATTATTATTTTGGGACTTTTGGGACTATATATATATATAAGTTTTTCCTGGATAACCCCTTTAACTACCTGTTACCTTTACAAGAACTACAGTGGTGCTTGAACACTTGTGAAAATGTTGTCATTTTCTGTAATTCTGCATAAATTTGACCTAAAACTACATTAAATAGTCACATACCATCAAATAAGTCAAAACTATGACATTGTTAATATGACATCTATGGTCTTTTTACCTCTCTAAAATTAGCTTAATAGTTATTTAAGGTACAAGTCTATCTGTCATTAATCCTTATCCTTCCTTATTTGGTTTAGATGAAGTGTAAAGGCACCTTCAGGATTTTCCATCTCATAGATATCTAAAATCTGCAAATGTTCGTCCATTCCTGATTTTGTAGAGCCTCTATTGCCGTACCTTTGGAAGCAAATAGGGGAGGCTTCTGGAAGCATATCTGACAATCTGGTGGAACCTGAGCTGCCACAAGTGCCCATTGGAAATCTTCTTTAATATTTAGCCTTCCAGTACTTATCAGCTGTTGTATACTCCAGAGGAAGTTGTGTAGTTCTTTCCAGTCTGACCATAGTGCTCTCTGCTGACACCTCTGTCCATGTCAGGAACTGTCTGGAGCAGGAGAGGTTTGCTATGGGGATTTACTCTTCTTCTGGACAGTTCCTGACATGGACAGAGATGGCAGCAGAAATCACTGTGGTCAGACTAGGAAGAACTACCCAACTTCCCCTGGAGCATACAGCAGCTGATAATAACTGGAAGGCTAAATGTTTTTAAATAGAAGTAATTTACAAATCTGTATAATGTTCTGGCATCAGTTGATTTAAAAAAAAAAAAAAAAAGTTTGTGCCAACCTACTGGACACTGGTGACAGTGGTCACTGGGATTTTCAACAATATTTTTCTTAGATTACCAAGACATCAGTTATGTATAGACCTACCTCCCTGACCTCTGTATAGACCGCAGTTTCCATAGCTCAGATCCCAGGCTTAAGTTGTGCATCCGGCTGGGCCTTTCCGTCTTTGTTGGTAATGTTCCGTATTGTTGGGTTGAAGGTTGTCTGTGTGCCTCTCGAATGGTGAGCCCCAGTGGAATACTCACCTGTCCGACTCCTCAATCTTCCCCTGCACATTATCCATCTGATAGGCTTACAAGACAAACAATGACAAGCTTTACCAATGTAGCCTAAGAATGTCTAAAAGGAGAATGTTCTAAGATGTTTGTGTATGTGCCAAAACAAACGTAATTCAGAAAAGATTTGTAATCCATCTCCTTATATCTTTAAGTACTTGCCTTCTTATGTTAGAGTGGATATTTATTGTAGCTGTAAATTACTCACATAGTATTCAACGATTCTCATCAATTAACAGGAGATTCCTGGATAAAGAGAAAATAAATGCACTATGGTATTTAAATGTACTAAGAAAACCTGACATATATTCACACATTCCACTAAATTAGACACTAACACACACTCAGAGTACAGCTGATGTAGTGATCAAAAGAGCCTGGCTTGGAACTACATACATTGCTTGTCATTGGTACTTGGTTGCAAGCGAAGTGCAACAGCTGGAAGGCATAAGCATACTGCTTTCTAGTGTGAGTCATACACGTTCGGACAGAAGGAAATCCTGCTTGAGTTCGGAAAGTGCAGAGTTGTCATCGGGGAATAGAATATCTGAGGATTCGTGAAATGGAAGATGCAAAATTCCTCTCATAGTAATTCTTACTTTCCTTCTTCATAGCTACTTATCTGTAACTTAAATTGACTTTTTGAGCTAATACAAAATATAGAAAATACCATGTATTTGTGTGAATGCTTGCCAAGTGACTTCACCTTAGGCCAGTTGTTATTTATTATTTTTATTACTAGCTGAGTACCCGGTGTTGCCTGGTTTTTCCTTTCTAATCCTTGTTTGGGAGGAAAATAAACAAAGGAGGAAGCTCTTGACTTCATATCCCGTCCTCATGTATTGTTGTCATATCCCAACCCCATATCCCATCCTCATATCCCGTCCTCCTATCCCGACCTCCTCTCCTGACCTCCTATCCTGACCTCCTATCTCTACCTCCTATCCCATCCTCCTATCCTGTCCTCCTAACTCGACCTCCCATCTCGACCTCCTATCCCATCCTCCTATCCCATCCTCCTATCTCCCACCTCCTATCCCATCCTCCTATCCTGTCCTCCTATTTTGACCTCCTATCTCGACCTCCTATATTGACCTCCTATCCTGACCTTTTATCCCATCCTCCTATTCTCCTATGTTTTTACACACAACACAGCTCTCCTGTTCTATGGCTCACTAGAACTGCTGCCCAGTATGTGAAACACAATTCCTCCTAAGACAGGGAGAACGAGGGGAGAGCTGAAGAGCACTGAATATTACAGGCATGTGATGTCAGGCCTCTTTTACTACAAATAGGTTGAATGGGGAGATAACTACATGTTCAGTGTAAAGACATGCTACAATTAGTAAATAAACACCAGAGCTCAGTCATGTGACAGCATGAGGGACTGGATACTGAGGCATTTTGACTACAGACAGTCATTTACTTATCCTTACAGCAAGAGTTTGAGTTAAAAGTATGAAAATTTCTTACAAGGGTTATCCAAAGGTCAAAGGTTATTCCCTATCCACCATCCTGAGAATGGGGGCAAATTTTTCTCTATATGATTGGAACATCAAAGTGTGTGCACAGCCAGCACCCCATTCATTCTGAACACTGAGCCATGGCATAGAGGGGCTGTGTCCACCAAAGAAGGAGCTGTGCAAACACTGTGGCCCCCTACTTTTTGAACTTCCTCGCTGACATCTTGTTACGCCGAGCGCTCCGGGTCCCTGCTCCTCCCCGGAGCGCTCACGGCGTCTCTCTCCCTGCAGCGCCCCGGTCGGTCCCGCTGACCGGGAGCGCTGCACTGATATGGCCGTCGGGGATGCGATTCGCACAGCGGGACGCGCCCGCTCGCGAATCGCATCCCAAGTCACTTACCCGTCCCGGTCCCCTGCTGTCATGTGCTGGCGCGCGCGGCTCCGCTCTCTAGGGCGCGCGCGCGCCAGCTCTCTGAGACTTAAAGGGCCAGTGCACCAATGATTGGTGCCTGGCCCAATTAGCTTAATTGGCTTCCACCTGCTCCCTGGCTATATCACATCACTTCCCCTGCACTCCCTTGCCGGATCTTGTTGCCTTGTGCCAGTGAAAGCGTTTAGTGTTGTCCAAGCCTGTGTTACCTGAACTCCTGCTATCCATCTTGACTACGAACCTTGCCGCCTGCCCCGACCTTCTGCTACGTCTGACCTTGCCTATGCCTAATCCTTCTGTCCCACGCCTTCTCAGCAGTCAGCGAGGTTGAGCCGTTGCTAGTGGATATGACCTGGTTGCTACTGCCGCAGCAAGACCATCCCGCTTTGCGGCGGGCTCTGGTGAACACCAGTAGCCTCTTAGAACCGGTCCACCAGCACGGTCCACGCCAATCCCTCGCTGACACAGAGGATCCACTACCTGTAGCCGAATCGTGACACATCTAAATACAGTATACCCTTAAAGGACATATGGACAGGGTTTTGTCTGATCATGCATTTAAGAAATCCCCTCATATACAGTTTGAAGTAGATTCCTTGACAACTGTTTTAGGAAAAAAAACAGGGATTAGCTGATCAATGGCAGTGTGGCCTACCAAAGTTGGCTTCGGAATTACAATTCTGCTTGTCATAAAAATGAATCCATGTTATACATTGACAGGCTAGATTGCACTAGAGTAGGAGCCAATGATACTTAGTTACTCTTCTCTCTGGCTTAAAGTCCATGTACCCTACTCGATGCTTTATGTGCAGCATGATAAATCATTTGGAGCCAATAATTGTGCTAGACTCTAAACTATTAGTTTAAGATGCTTGAAAGACTAGGTCTTATTATTCTACATGGGACACCAAATCCTCCTTTAGGGAGAGTAATAGGGTATTCTAACGTATACCAGCTCCTTGATGAGGACTTGTGAAGCTCTGGTGAACTCCATGCCCAAGACTCTTAAGGCAGTGCTGGAAAATAATGGCAGCCACACAGAATATTGACACTTTGGGTCCAATTTGGACATTTTCACTTAGAGGGGTTCTTTGTTGCCAAGGTTTAGACAACTTTTGGTCTGTACTGTATATATATATATATATATATATATATATATATATATATATATACAGTCACAAGAGTGGTGGCCAGGGATTACTGTATTTCCACAAGACACCTATCATGTGTACCAGGTTTCAGAAAGCGTATATTATTTCATCCAGCGAAAGCTGAGTGAGATATAAGAAGTCCAGAAATACTGTGAAATCCCTAGAAGACCATAGCTGCTAAGGGACTTTGGTAGAGTCAATTTACGGCCTGGCTTTTTATTGGAATGACATACAAGTTGGTAGAGGGAACCTGTCATTACCTGCCTAGCCAGTCCAGGCTTTCAGTTTGGCCCCAGTCAGCACAGGTGCTGGACGCAGCTTATTACTGGGCTAATAGAAAGGTGTAACTTAATCTGCAGGAGAGGCTGTAAGGAAACTGGAAACTTTAGTGAGAGTTTGAGCCCTGAGGTTAGCTGCCTCTATGGGGAAGTAAAACGTGTAACACATATTGATGTTTACTGTTTGGTCAGGTGACTGGTAGGAAGTCACCTGTATAGCTAGGGGAAGATATTGTTTAGTCAGCACAGGATTTATTTATCATTTTTATGAGTGAAGGTAAATCTCTACAAAGCTAATCTCAAAAAGGAGCAGGTACATGATTTTATTAGTATTATTATTAAAGGGGTACTCCCGTGGAAATCTTTTTTTTTTTAATCAACTGCTGCCAGAAAGTTAAACAGATTTGTAAATTTCTATTAAAAAATCTTAATCTTTCCAGTACTTTTTAGGGTCTGTATACTACAAAGTAAATGGTCTTCTTTTTGGAACACAGAGCTCTCTGCTGACTTCATGAGCACAGTGCTCTCTGCTGACATCTCTGTCCATTTTAGGAACTGTCCAGAGCAGCATATGTTTTCTATGGGGATTTTCTCTTACTCTGGACAGTTCTTAAAATGGACAGAGATGTCAGCAGAGAGCACTGTGGTCATGATGTCAGCAGAGAGCTCTGTGTTCCAAAAATAAAACCATTTCCTCTGTAGTATTCGGCAGCTAATAAGTACTGGAAGGATTAAGATTTTTTAATAGAAGTAATTTACAAATCTGTTTAACTTTCTGGCACCAGTTGCCCTTTAATGTGCAAAACCTTTAGGATTCACACCTTATTAGTGTTTCATCAGTACATTGGAGGTAAACATTGGTATCCTGACAAAAAGTTATGCTGAAACATACTGTGGCCCACTGGCAGCAAACTAAGTACAGTAACCCCCCGACATGCGATGGCCCCGACATATGATCAAATTGACATACGATGGCCTCTCAGAGGCCAGCGCATGTTGATGTCAGCATCGACATACGATGGTTTTATATGTCAGGGCCATTGCATTAACTGCTATCCGACAGCGCAAAATGCTTAAGCTGCTGTCGGATAGCAGTTTAACCCCTTAAGGACCGGGGTTTTTTCCGTTTTTGCATTTTCGTTTTTTGCTCCTTGCCTTTAAAAAATCATAACTCTTTCAGATTTGCACCTAAAAATCCATATGATGGCTTATTTTTTGCGCCACCAATTCTACTTTGTAATGACGTCAGTCATTTTGCCCAAAAATCTACGGTGAAGCGGGAAAAAAAATCATTGTGCGACAAAATTGAAAAAAAAAAACGCTGTTTTGTAACTTTTGGGGGCTTCCGTTTCTAGGTAGTAAATTTTTCGGTAAAAATGACACCTGATATGTATTCTGTAGGTCCATACGATTAAAATGATACCCTACTTATATAGGTTTGATTTTGTCGGACTTCTGGAAAAAATCATAACTACATGCAGGAAAATTAATACGTTTAAAATTGTCATCTTCTGACCCCTATAACTTTTTTATTTTTCCGTGTATGGGGCGGTATGAGGGCTCATTTTTTGCGCCGTGATCTGAAGTTTTTAACGATACCATTTTTGCATTGATAGGACTTATTGATCGAATGATATAAAAAGTGACCAAAAATGCACTATTTTGGACTTTGGAATTTTTTTGCGCGCACGCCATTGACCGAGCGGTTTAACCCCTTAAGGACTCAGCCCATTTTGGCCTTAAGGACTCAGACAATTTAATTTTTACGTTTTCATTTTTTCCTCCTCGCCTTCTAAAAATCATAACTCTTTTATATTTTCATCCACAGACTAGTATGAGGGCTTATTTTTTGCGTGACTAGTTGTCCTTTGTAATGACATCACTCATTATATCATAAAATGTATGGCGCAACCAAAAAACACTATTTTTGTGGGGAAATTAAAACGAAAAACGCAATTTTGCTAATTTTGGAAGGTTTTGTTTTCACGCCGTACAATTTCTGGTAAAAATGACATGTGTTCTTTATTCTGAGGGTCAATACGATTAAAATGATACCCATTATTATATACTTTTATATTATTGTTGCGCTTAAAAAAAATCACAAACTTTTTAACCAAATTAGTACGTTTATAATCCCTTTATTTTGATGACCTATAACTTTTTTATTTTTCAGTATAAGCGGCGGTATGGGGGCTCATTTTATGCGCCATGATCTGTACTTTTTTTTGATACCACATTTGTATATAAAAAACTTTTAATACATTTTTTATAATTTTTTTTTTAATAAAATGTATTAAAAAGTAGGAATTTTGGACTTTTTAAATTTTTTTTCGTTCACGCCGTTCACCGTACGGGATCATTAACATTTTATTTTAATAGTTCGGACATTTACGCACGTGGCGATACCAAATATGTCTATAAAAAATGTTTTTTACGCTTTTTGGGGGTAAAATAGGAAAAAACTGACGTTTTACTTTTTTATTGGGGGAGGGGATTTTTCACTTTTTTTTTACTTTTACTTTTACATTTTTTTACATTTTTTTTTTACACTTGAATAGTCCCCATAGGGGACTATTCATAGCAATACCATGATTGCTAATACTGATCTGTTCTATGTATAGGACATAGAACAGATCAGTATTATCGGTCATCTCCTGCTCTGGTCTGCTCGATCACAGACCAGAGCAGGAGACGCCGGGAGCCGCACGGAGGAAGGTGAGGGGACCTCCGTGCGGCGTTATGAATGATCGGATCCCCGCAGCAGCGCTGCGGGCGATCCGATCGTTCATTTTAATCGCGAACTCCCGCAGATGCCGGGATCTGTATTGATCCCGGCACCTGAGGGGTTAATGGCGGACGCCCGCGAGATCGCGGGCGTCGGCCATTGCCGGCGGGTCCCTGGCTGCGATTAGCAGCCGGGATCAGCCGCGCATGACACGGGCATCGCTCCGATGCCCGCGGTTATGCTTAGGACGTAAATGTACGTCCTGGTGCGTTAAGTACCACCTCACCAGGACGTACATTTACGTCCTGCGTCCTTAAGGGGTTAATTAATTATATATTTTTATAATTCGGACATTTCCGCACGCGGTGATACCATATATGTTTATTTTTATTTACACTGTGTTTTTTTTTTATTGGAAAAGGGGGGTGATTCAAACTTTTAATAGGGGAGGAGTTAAATGATCTTTATTCACTTTTTTTATTCACTTTTTTTTTGCAGTGTTATAGCTCCCATAGGGACCTATAACACTGCACACACTGATCTTCTATGTTGATCACTGGTTTCTCATAAGAAACCAGTGATCAACGATTCTGCCGCATGACTGCTCATGCCTGGATCTCAGGCACTGAGCAGTCATTCGGCGATCGGACAGCGAGGAGGCAGGAAGGGGCCCTCCCGCTGTCCTGTCAGCTGTTCGGGATGCCGCGATTAGCCGCGGCTATCCCGAACAGCCCGACTGAGCTAGCCGGGAACTTTCACTTTCACTTTTAGCCGCGCGGCTCAGCTCTGAGCGCGCGGCTAAAGGGTTAATTAGGGTTATTAGAGGCGGGTCCCGGCTTCACTATGACGCCAGGCCCGCCATGATATGACGCGGGGTTACTGTGTAACCCCGCGTTATATCAGAAGAGCAGGACCAAGGACGTACCGGTACGTCCTTGGTCCTTAAGGGGTTAAGCATACCGGACAGGTTCACTTACCTATCCCCGCTGCTCCGGGTCCACTTCGGGATCCTCCGGCGTCGTTTGCATCTCCTCCAGGATCCGGGCCTCGCTTTCCGGCGTCGTTATTACGTCGCTACGCACACCGTGCCGGCGCTGCAACGTAATAACGTCACCAGAAAGCGAGGCCCGGACCCTGGGAAGATGCGGAAGAAGCCGGAGGATCCCGAAGAAGACACCGGAGCAGCGGGACAGCATCGGGAGCGCCTGGGACAGCATCGGGAGCGGTGAGGACGCGGTACAGGTAAGTATAACTTCCTATACTTTACATTGCACGAATCCCTCAACATACGATGGATTCGACAAACGATGGGTCGTTTGGAACCAATTACCATCGTATGTTGAGGGACCACTGTAGTGCCTACATTCAGCCCATTTCCTGAATATGGGTAGGGTCACACATAACGGATCTGAAGAATATTTTACGCTGCGGATCCACCGGTGACCCAACCCATTTTGTGCCTCCAGCTGTTGCCACCCCCTGTTCCCCGGCCTTGCCCCGCCCCTGGCCTGCTCGCAGCGGCAATCCGTTGCTACGAGCAGCCACACAGGGGAGCTGCGAGTGGCCGAGTCCACTCAGACATCGCGGAGCAGTCGCTATGTCTGAGTACACTGCACATGCACAGTGCACTCTGCTGGGATTACCACCATGAGTAGGTGTTACGCCGAGCGCTCCGGGTCCCCGCTCCTCCCCGGAGCGCTCGCTACACTCTCGCTCCCGCAGCGCCCCGGTCAGATCCACTGACCGGGTGCGCTGCGATACTGCCTCCAGCCAGGATGCGATTCGCGATGCGGGTGGCGCCCGCTCGTGATGCGCACCCCGGCTCCCGTACCTGACTCGCTCTCCGTCGGTCCTGTCCCGGCGCGCGCGGCCCCGCACCCTAGGGCGCGCGCGCGCCGGGTCTCTGCGATTTAAAGGGCCACTGCGACGCTGATTGGCGCAGTGGTTCTAATCAGTGTGTTCACCTGTGCACTCCCTATTTATACCTCACTTCCCCTGCACTCCCTCGCCGGATCTTGTTGCCATTGTGCCAGTGAAAGCGTTCCCTTGTGTGTTCCTAGCCTGTGTTCCAGACCTCCTGCCGTTGCCCCTGACTACGATCCTTGCTGCCTGCCCCGACCTTCTGCTACGTCCGACCTTGCTTCTGTCTACTCCCTTGTACCGCGCCTATCTTCAGCAGTCAGAGAGGTTGAGCCGTTGCTAGTGGATACGACCTGGTCACTACCGCCGCAGCAAGTCCATCCCGCTTTGCGGCGGGCTCTGGTGAACACCAGTAGTGACTTAGAACCGGTCCACTAGCACGGTCCACGCCAATCCCTCTCTGGCACAGAGGATCCACCTCCTGCCAGCCGGCATCGTGACAGTAGATCCGGCCATGGATCCCGCTGAAGTTCCTCTGCCAGTTGTCGCCAACCTCACCACGGTGGTCGCCCAGCAGTCACAACAGATAGCGCAACAAGGCCACCAGCTGTCTCAACTGACCGTGATGCTACAGCAGCTACTACCTCAGCTTCAGCAATCATCTCCTCCGCCAGCTCCTGCACCTCCTCCGCAGCGAGTGGCCGCCTCAGGCCTACGACTATCCTTGCCGGATAAATTTGATGGGGACTCTAAGTTTTGCCGTGGCTTTCTTTCACAATGTTCCCTGCACTTGGAGATGATGTCGGACCAGTTTCCTACTGAAAGGTCTAAGGTGGCTTTCGTAGTCAGCCTTCTGTCTGGAAAAGCTCTGTCATGGGCCACACCGCTCTGGGACCGCAATGACCCCGTCACTGCCTCTGTACACTCCTTCTTCTCGGAAATTCGAAGTGTCTTTGAGGAACCTGCCCGAGCCTCTTCTGCTGAGACTGCCCTGCTGAACCTGGTCCAGGGTAATTCTTCTGTTGGCGAGTACGCCGTGCAATTCCGTACTCTTGCTTCAGAACTTTCCTGGAATAATGAGGCCCTCTGCGCGACCTTTAAAAAAGGCCTATCCAGCAACATTAAAGATGTTCTGGCCGCACGAGAAATTCCTGCTAACCTACATGAACTCATTCATCTAGCCACTCGCATTGACATGCGTTTTTCCGAAAGGCGTCAGGAGCTCCGCCAGGATATGGACTTTGTTCGCACGAGGCGTTTTTTCTCCCCGGCTCCTCTCTCCTCTGGTCCTCTGCAATCCATTCCTGTGCCTCCCGCCGTGGAGGCTATGCAAGTTGACCGGTCTCGCCTGACACCTCAAGAGAGGACACGACGCCGCATGGAGAATCTCTGCCTGTACTGTGCCGGTACCGAACACTTCCTGAAGGATTGTCCTATCCGTCCTCCCCGCCTGGAAAGACGTACGCTGACTCCGCACAAAGGTGAAACAGTCCTTGATGTCAACTCTGCTTCTCCACGTCTTACTGTGCCTGTGCGGATATCTGCCTCTACCTTTGCCTTCTCCACTAAGGCCTTCTTGGATTCCGGATCTGCAGGAAACTTTATTTTGGCCTCTCTCATCAACAGGTTCAACATCCCAGTGACCAGTCTCGCCAGACCTCTCTACATCAATTGCGTTAACAATGAAAGATTGGACTGTGCCGTGCGTTACCGCACGGAACCCCTCCTAATGTGCATCGGACCTCATCACGAAAAAATTGAGTTTTTGGTCCTCTCCAATTGCACTTCCGAAATTCTCCTTGGACTACCCTGGCTTCAACACCATTCCCCAACCCTGGATTGGTCCACAGGGGAGATCAAGAGTTGGGGTACCTCTTGTTTCAAGGACTGCCTTAAACCGGTTACCAGTACTCCCTGCCGTGACCCTGTGGTTCCCCCTGTAACCGGTCTCCCTAAGGCCTATATGGACTTTGCTGATGTGTTTTGCAAAAAACAAGCTGAGACTCTTCCTCCTCACAGGCCTTATGACTGTCCTATTGACCTCCTCCCGGGCACTACTCCACCCCGGGGCAGAATTTATCCTCTGTCCGCCCCAGAGACTCTTGCTATGTCTGAGTACATCCAGGAAAATTTAAAAAAGGGCTTTATCCGCAAATCCTCCTCTCCTGCCGGAGACGGATTTTTCTTTGTGTCCAAAAAAGATGGCTCCCTACGCCCTTGCATTGACTACCGCGGTCTTAACAAAATCACGGTAAAGAACCGTTACCCCCTACCTCTTATCTCTGAACTCTTTGATCGCCTCCAAGGTGCCCACATCTTTACCAAACTGGACTTAAGAGGTGCTTATAATCTCATCCGCATCAGAGAGGGGGATGAATGGAAAACGGCATTTAACACTAGAGATGGACACTTTGAGTATCTGGTCATGCCCTTTGGCCTGTGCAACGCCCCTGCCGTCTTCCAAGACTTTGTTAATGAAATTTTTCGTGATCTCTTATATTCCTGTGTTGTTGTGTATCTGGACGATATCCTGATTTTTTCTGCCAACCTAGAAGAACACCGCCAGCATGTCCGCATGGTTCTTCAGAGACTTCGTGACAATCAACTTTATGCCAAGATGGAGAAATGTCTGTTTGAATGTCAATCTCTTCCTTTCCTAGGATACTTGGTCTCTGGCCAGGGACTACAAATGGATCCAGACAAACTCTCTGCCGTCTTAGATTGGCCACGCCCCTCCGGACTCCGTGCTATCCAACGTTTTTTGGGGTTCGCCAATTATTACAGACAATTTATTCCACATTTTTCCACCATTGTGGCTCCTATCGTGGCTTTAACCAAAAAGAATGCCAATCCTAAGTCATGGCCTCCTCAAGCGGAAGACGCCTTTAAACAGCTCAAGTCTGCCTTTTCTTCTGCTCCCGTGCTCTCCAGACCTGACCCATCTAAACCCTTCCTATTGGAGGTAGATGCCTCCTCAGTAGGAGCGGGAGCGGTCCTTCTACAAAAAAATTCTTCCGGGCATGCTGTTACTTGTGGTTTTTTTTCTAGGACCTTCTCTCCGGCGGAGAGGAACTACTCCATCGGGGATCGAGAGCTACTAGCCATTAAATTAGCACTTGAGGAATGGAGGCATCTGCTGGAGGGATCAAGATTTCCAGTTATTATTTACACCGATCACAAAAATCTCTCCTATCTCCAGTCTGCCCAACGGCTGAATCCTCGCCAGGCCAGGTGGTCTCTGTTCTTTGCCCGATTTAATTTTGAAATTCACTTTCGGCCTGCCGATAAGAACATCAGGCCCGATGCTCTCTCTCGTTCCTCGGATGCCTCGGAACTAGAGCTCTCTCCGCAACACATCATTCCTCCTGACTGCCTGATCTCCACTTCTCCAGCCTCCATCAGGCAAACTCCTCCAGGGAAGACCTTCGTCACTCCACGCCAACGCCTCGGAATCCTCAAATGGGGTCACTCCTCCCATCTCGCAGGCCATGCGGGCATCAAGAAATCCGTGCAACTCATCTCTCGTTTCTATTGGTGGCCGACTCTGGAGACGGATGTTGTTGATTTTGTGCGGGCCTGTACTGTCTGTGCCCGGGATAAGACTCCTCGCCAGAAGCCCGCTGGTCTTCTTCATCCTCTGCCTGTTCCCGAACAGCCTTGGTCTCTGATTGGTATGGACTTTATTACAGACTTACCCTCATCCCATGGCAACACTGTTGTTTGGGTGGTCGTTGATCGATTCTCCAAGATGGCACATTTCATCCCTCTTCCTGGTCTTCCTTCTGCGCCTCAGTTGGCAAAACAATTTTTTGTACACATTTTTCGTCTTCACGGGTTGCCCACGCAGGTCGTCTCGGATAGAGGCGTCCAATTCGTGTCAAAATTCTGGAGGGCTCTCTGTAAACAACTCAAGATTAAATTAAACTTTTCTTCTGCTTATCATCCTCAATCCAATGGGCAAGTAGAAAGAATTAACCAGGTCCTGGGTGATTATTTACGGCATTTTGTTTCCTCCCGCCAGGATGACTGGGCAGATCTTCTACCATGGGCCGAATTCTCGTATAACTTCAGAGTTTCTGAATCTTCTTCCAAATCCCCATTTTTCGTGGTGTACGGCCGTCACCCTCTCCCCCCCTCCCTACTCCCTTGCCCTCTGGTTTGCCCGCTGTGGATGAAATAACTCGTGATCTTTCCACCATATGGAAAGAGACCCAAAATTCTCTCTTACAGGCTTCATCACGCATGAAGAAGTTTGCTGATAAGAAAAGAAGAGCTCCCCCCATTTTTTCTCCCGGAGACAAGGTATGGCTCTCCGCTAAATATGTCCGCTTCCGTGTTCCCAGCTACAAATTGGGACCACGCTATCTTGGTCCTTTCAAAATTTTGTGCCAGATCAATCCTGTCTCTTATAAACTTCTTCTCCCTCCTTCTCTTCGTATTCCTAATGCCTTTCACGTTTCTCTTCTTAAACCACTCATCATCAACCGTTTCTCTCCTAAACTTATCTCTCCCACTCCTGTCTCCGGTTCTTCAGACATCTTTCCTGTAAAGGAGATACTGGCCTCCAAAAAGGTCAGAGGAAAAACCTTCTTTTTGGTTGACTGGGAGGGCTGTGGTCCTGAAGAGAGATCCTGGGAACCTGAGGACAATATCCTAGATAAAAGTCTGGTCCTCAGGTTCTCAGGCTCCAAGAAGAGGGGGAGACCCAAGGGGGGGGGTACTGTTACGCCGAGCGCTCCGGGTCCCCGCTCCTCCCCGGAGCGCTCGCTACACTCTCGCTCCCGCAGCGCCCCGGTCAGATCCACTGAACGGGTGCGCTGCGATACTGCCTCCAGCCAGGATGCGATTCGCGATGCGGGTGGCGCCCGCTCGTGATGCGCACCCCGGCTCCCGTACCTGACTCGCTCTCCGTCGGTCCTGTCCCGGCGCGCGGCCCCGCTCCCTAGGGCGCGCGCGCGCCGGGTCTCTGCGATTTAAAGGGCCACTGCGACGCTGATTGGCGCAGTGGTTCTAATCAATGTGTTCACCTGTGCACTCCCTATTTATACCTCACTTCCCCTGCACTCCCTCGCCGGATCTTGTTGCCATTGTGCCAGTGAAAGCGTTCCCTTGTGTGTTCCTAGCCTGTGTTCCAGACCTCCTGCCGTTGCCCCTGACTACGATCCTTGCTGCCTGCCCCGACCTTCTGCTACGTCCGACCTTGCTTCTGTCTACTCCCTTGTACCGCGCCTATCTTCAGCAGTCAGAGAGGTTGAGCCGTTGCTAGTGGATACGACCTGGTCACTACCGCCGCAGCAAGTCCATCCCGCTTTGCGGCGGGCTCTGGTGAACACCAGTAGTGACTTAGAACCGGTCCACTAGCACGGTCCACGCCAATCCCTCTCTGGCACAGAGGATCCACCTCCTGCCAGCCGGCATTGTGACAGTAGGCCAGGGCGAGGCGGGGGAATGGGGGTTGGGAACAGCTGAAAGGCACAAAATGGGTATGGTCACCGGCAGATTCGCAGCATAAAATACGTTGTGGATCCTTTATGACCCTACCCTTAAATTGTTAGGGCCTCAAAAGCAAAGCAGACAACTAAGAAGTCCCACCAAGTAAATGAACTAAACATAGTCACTAGTTGACAGAATATTCTGCTCAGTGGGTCAGCTGAAAGTATTCCGTGATATACCTCAACATGCAGATATATTTTTCTCCCTTTGGTTAAATCGACATGGGACAGAGCAACTGCAAAATTCTCCAGCAGATTTATAGCCGCAGCTACTCAGTATGTTGTAGATTTGTGATGGATTTCACCACTTCCTATGTATAGGGTTGAGATCCACGGTAAAACAGCAACAAAATCTGGATGTAACGCTAATAAGTGGTGATGGTAAAACATAGTTAAAATTGCATTAGGCTTGATTCACACCACATCTCATAATTACTTGAGTCTCTGCTTTCTCACACACCCACAGGCAGGACTGTATTTACAGCTCATACCCTTCCCTAGGCACTCAAACTTAAAGGGGAGCTTAGATAAGTGTCTGATCGCGGGGGTCCGACCACCAAGACCCCTCCACGATCTTCTGCCCGGCACTCCAACTTTGTCTGTGCACGGAGCGATCTCCATTGTTGACAACACGTTATATAGGGTAAAATCAGTTGTCCCACGCCGTATGCTAATGAAGTGTAAGTAGTTCTTGGGTCATTCTGAATCCTGAGGTAGTCACGGTGCTCTGGGAGGTAACCACTCCTATTCCAGAGTGATAGACAGCCCCGACACTGCGGATGTGTCACGATGCCGTCTGGCAGGTAGTGGATCCTCTGTGCCAGAGAGGGATTGGCGAGAACCGCGCTAGTGGACCGGTTCTAAGTCACTACTGGTTTTCACCAGAGCCCGCCGCAAAGCGGGATGGTCTTGCTGCGGCGGTAGTGACCAGGTCGTATCCACTAGCAACGGCTCACCTCTCTGACTGCTGAAGATAGGCGTGGTACAAGGGAGTAGACAGAAGCAAGGTCGGACGTAGCAGAAGGTCGGGGGCAGGCGGCAAGGTTCGTAGTCAGGGGCAACGGCAGGAGGTCTGGAACACGGGCTAGGAACAAACAAGGGAACGCTTTCACTAGGCACAAGTGCAACAAGATCCGGCAAGGGAGTGCAGGGGAAGTGAGGTATAAGTAGGGAGTGCACAGGTGGAAACTAATAAGCTAATTGGGAAGATTGGGCCAGGCACCAACATTGGTGCACTGGCCCTTTAAATCGCAGAGACCCGGCGCGCGCGCGCCCTAGGGAGCGGGGCCGCGCGCGCCGGGACAGGACCGACGGAGAGCGAGTCAGGTACGGGGACCGGGGTGCGCATCGCGAGCGGGCGCCACCCGCATCGCGAATCGCATCTCGGCTGGAGGCGGTACCGCAGCGCACCCGGTCAGTGGATCTGACCGGGGCGCTGCAGCAACGAGGATGAGGCGAGCGCTCCAAGGAGGAAGGGGACCCGGAGCGCTCGGCGTAACAGTACCCCCCCCCTTGGGTCTCCCCCTCTTCTTGGGGCCAAAGAACCTGAGGAAAAAAAAACTCAATTTTTCCGTGATGAGGTCCGATGCACATTAGGAGGGGTTCTGTGCGGAAACGCACGAGACAGTCCAATCTTTTATTGTTAAAACAATAGATGTAGAGGGGTCTGGCGAGACTGGTCACAGGGACGTAGAACCTGTTGATAAGAGAGGCCAAAAAATTTTTTCCTGCAGATCCGGAATCCAAGAAGACCATAGTAGAGAAGGAGAAGGTAGAGGCAGATATCCGCACAGGCACAGTAAGGCGTGGAGAAGCAGAGTTGACATCAAGAACTGTGTCACCTTTGTGCGGAGTCAGCGTACGTCTTTCCAGGCGGGGAGGACGGATAGGACAATCCTTCAGGAAGTGTTCGGTACCGGCATAGTACAGGCAAAGATTCTCCATGCGGCGTCGTGTCCTCTCTTGAGGTGTCAAGCGAGACCGGTCAACTTGCATAGCCTCCGCGGCGGGAAGCACAGGAACGGATTGCAGAGGACCAGAGGAGAGAGGAGCCGGGGAAAAAAAACGCTTCGTGCGAACAAAGTCCATATCCAGGCGGAGCTCCAGACGCCATCCGGAAGAACGCATGTCAATGCGAGTGGCAAGATGAATGAGTTCATGTAGGTCAGCAGGAGTCTCTCGTGCGGCCAGAACATCTTTAATGTTGCTGGATAGGCCTTTTTTAAAGGTCGCGCAGAGAACCTCACTATTCCAGGACAACTCGTAAGCAAGAGCACGGAACTGAATGGCGTACTCGCCAACGGAAGAAACACCCTGGGCCAGGTTCAGCAGGGCAATCTCGGCAGAAGAAGCTCGGGCAGGCTCCTCGAAGACACCACGGACCTCAGCGAAGAAGGACTGGACTGTGGCTGTGGCAGGATCATTGCGGTCCCCATCAAATTTGTCCGGCAGGGACAAGCAGGGGTTAAGAACGGCCGGTTGCTGCGGAGGAGTTGCAGGAGCCGGCGGAGGAGATGGTTGTTGCAGCTGTAGCTGTGACTGAAGTTGCTGTATCTGCGGCTGCAGCTGCTGTATCTGTGACTGAAGATGCAGTGTCACGGAGGTCAAGTATGCCAGCTGTTGATCTCGTTGGGCGATCTTTACGCCAAATTTGTCCGGCAGGGACAAGCAGGGGTTAGGAACGGCCGGTTGCTGCGGAGGAGTTGCAGGAGCCGGCGGAGGAGATGGTTGTTGCAGCTGTAGCTGTGACTGAAGTTGCTGTATCTGCGGCTGCAGCTGCTGTATCTGCGGCTGCAGCTGCTGTATCTGTGACTGAAGACGCAGTGTCTCGGAGGTCAAGTATGCCAGCTGTTGATCTCGTTGGGCGATCTTTAGGGCTAGCTGGGCGACCAGTGTAGGATCTTCAGCGGGATCCATGGCCGGATCTACTGTCACGATGCCGGCTGGCAGGTAGTGGATCCTCTGTGCCAGAGAGGGATTGGCGAGAACCGCGCTAGTGGACCGGTTCTAAGTCACTACTGGTTTTCACCAGAGCCCGCCGCAAAGCGGGATGGTCTTGCTGCGGCGGTAGTGACCAGGTCGTATCCACTAGCAACGGCTCACCTCTCTGACTGCTGAAGATAGGCGTGGTACAAGGGAGTAGACAGAAGCAAGGTCGGACGTAGCAGAAGGTCGGGGGCAGGCGGCAAGGTTCGTAGTCAGGGGCAACGGCAGGAGGTCTGGAACACGGGCTAGGAACAAACAAGGGAACGCTTTCACTAGGCACAAGTGCAACAAGATCCGGCAAGGGAGTGCAGGGGAAGTGAGGTATAAGTAGGGAGTGCACAGGTGGAAACTAATAAGCTAATTGGGAAGATTGGGCCAGGCACCAACATTGGTGCACTGGCCCTTTAAATCGCAGAGACCCGGCGCGCGCGCGCCCTAGGGAGCGGGGCCGCGCGCGCCGGGACAGGACCGACGGAGAGCGAGTCAGGTACGGGGACCGGGGTGCGCATCGCGAGCGGGCGCCACCCGCATCGCGAATCGCATCTCGGCTGGAGGCGGTACCGCAGCTCACCCGGTCAGTGGATCTGACCGGGGCGCTGCAGCAACGAGGATGAGGCGAGCGCTCCGGGGAGGAAGGGGACCCGGAGCGCTCGGCGTAACAGGATGTCACCGAAATCTCATGCAGGCCGAGAAGCAGTGCTATCCTTGTGGATGAAGTGGGTACAGTGAGTAGAAGTTGCTACTGCCCAGAGGATTTACAATGCCCTAGTGCCCATATTGTGCAGGACAACATTCACAGTTATTCTTCAGAATTGGTGCCGGCCCTGAAGGCATCCAGATATGGGGGTCAAGCTGATTTTACCATGATAAAGTCTTGCTAACAGTTACATAGCTTAAAATCTGATGACAGGTACCCCTTAAAGGGGTACTGTCACGATTCGGCTGGCAGGTGGTGGATCCTCTGTGCCAGAGAGGGATTGGCGTGGACCGTGCTGGTGGACCGGTTCTAAGTTGCTACTGGTATTCACCAGAGCCCGCCGCAAAGCGGTATGGTCTTGCAGCGGCGGTAGCAACCAGGTCGTATCCACCAGCAACGGCTCAACCTCTCTGACTGCTGAAGATAGGCGCGGTACAAGGGAGTAGACAAGAGCAAGGTCGGACGTAGCAGAAGGTCGGGGCAGGCAGCAAGGATCATAGTCAGGGGCAACGGCAGGAGGTCTGGAACACAGGCTAGGAACACACAAGGAAACGCTTTCACTGGCACAATGGCAACAAGATCCGGCGAGGGAGTGCAGGGGAAGTGAGGTATAAATAGGGAGTGCACAGGTGAACACACTAATAAAACTAGCTGCACCAATCAGTGGCGCAGTGGCCCTTTAAATTGCAGAGACCCGGCGCGCGCGCGCCCTAGGGAGCGGGGCCGCGCGCGCCGGGACAAGACCGACGGAGAGCGAGTCAGGTACGGGAGCCGGGAAGCGCATCGCGAGCGGGCGCCGGCCGCATCGCCAATCGCATCCCGGCTGGGAGAGGTAGCGCAGCGCACCTGGTCAGCAGGTCTGACCGGGGCGCTGCAATTGCGAGGATGTTGCGAGCGCTCCGGGGAGGAGCGGGGACCCGGAGCGCTCGGCGTAACAGTACCCCCCCCCCCCCTTGGGTCTCCCCCTCTTCTTGGAGCCTGAGAACCTGAGGACCAGACTTTTGTCTAGGATGTTGTCCTCAGGTTCCCAGGATCTCTCTTCTGGACCACAGCCTTCCCAATCCACCAAGAAGAATTTTTCCTCTGACCGTCTTGGAGGCCAGAATCTCCTTCACGGAGAAGATGTCAGAAGAGCCGGAAACAGGAGTGGGAGAAACAAGTTTGGGAGAGAAGCGGTTAATGATGAGAGGCTTAAGGAGAGAGACATGGAAGGCATTGGGAATACGGAGAGAAGGAGGAAGAAGGAGTTTATAAGAGACAGGATTAATCTGGCACAAGACTTTGAAAGGACCAAGATAGCGTGGTCCCAGTTTGTAACTGGGGACACGAAAGCGGACATATTTAGCGGAGAGCCATACCTTGTCTCCGGGTGCAAAAATGGGGGGAGTTCTTCTTTTCTTATCGGCAAACCTTTTCATGCGGGATGAAGCCTGTAAAAGAGAATTTTGGGTCTCTTTCCATATGGTGGAAAGATCACGAGTCACTTCATCCACAGCGGGCAAACCAGAGGGCAAGGGAGTAGGGAGGGGGGGAAGAGGGTGACGGCCGTACACCACGAAAAATGGGGACTTAGCAGAAGATTCTGAGACTCTGAAGTTGTATGAGAATTCGGCCCATGGTAGAAGATCTGCCCAGTCATCCTGGCGGGAGGAAACAAAATGCCGTAAATAGTCACCCAGGACCTGGTTAATTCTTTCTACTTGCCCATTGGATTGGGGATGATAAGAAGAAGAGAAGTTTAGTTTAATCTTGAGCTGTTTACAGAGGGCCCTCCAGAATTTAGACACGAATTGGACGCCTCTATCTGAGACGATCTGTGTGGGCAAACCGTGAAGACGAAAAATGTGTACAAAAAATTGTTTTGCCAACTGAGGCGCTGAAGGAAGACCAGGAAGAGGAATAAAATGTGCCATCTTGGAAAATCGATCAACGACCACCCAAACAACGGTGTTGCCACGGGATGGGGGTAAGTCTGTAATAAAGTCCATACCAATCAGTGACCAAGGCTGTTCGGGGACTGGCAGAGGATGAAGGAGACCAGCAGGTTTCTGGCGAGGAGTCTTATCCCGGGCACAGACAGTACAGGCCCGCACAAAATCAACAACATCCGTCTCCAGAGTCGGCCACCAATAGAAACGAGAGATGAGTTGCAAGGATTTTTTGATGCCCGCATGGCCTGCGAGGTGGGAGGAGTGTCCCCATTTGAGAATCCCGAGACGTTGGCGTGGAGAAACGAAGGTCTTCCCTGGAGGAGTTTGCCTGATGGAGGCTGGAGAAGTGGAGATCAGACAGTCAGGAGGAATGATGTGTTGCGGAGAGACCTCTACTTCCGAGGCATCCGAGGAACGAGAGAGGGCATCGGCCCTAATGTTCTTGTCGGCAGGACGAAAGTGAATTTCAAAGTTAAAACGGGCAAAGAACAACGACCACCTGGCCTGGCGAGGGTTCAGCCGTTGGGCAGACTGGAGATAGGAGAGATTCTTGTGATCGGTGTATATGATAACAGGAAATTTTGATCCCTCCAGCAGATGCCTCCATTCCTCAAGCGCCAATTTAATGGCCAGTAACTCTCGATCCCCGATGGAGTAGTTCCTCTCCGCCGGAGAGAAGGTCCTAGAAAAAAACCCACAAGTAACAGCATACCCGGAAGAATTTTTTTGTAGAAGGACAGCTCCAGCTCCCACTGAGGAGGCATCTACCTCCAATAGGAAGGGTTTAGATGGGTCAGGTCTGGAGAGCACGGGAGCAGAAGAAAAGGCAGACTTGAGACGTTTAAATGCGTCTTCCACTTGGGGAGACCAGGACTTGGGATTGGCATTTTTCTTGGTTAAAGCCACGATAGGAGCCACAATAGTGGAAAATTGTGGAATAAATTGTCTGTAATAATTGGCGAACCCCAAAAAACGTTGGATAGCACGGAGTCCGGAGGGGCGTGGCCAATCTAAGACGGCAGAGAGTTTGTCTGGGTCCATTTGTAATCCCTGGCCAGAGACCAAGTATCCTAGGAAAGGAAGAGATTGGCATTCAAACAGACATTTCTCCATTTTGGCATAAAGTTGATTGTCTCGAAGTCTCTGAAGAACCATGCGGACATGTTGGCGGTGTTCTTCTAAGTTGGCAGAAAAAATCAGAATATCGTCCAGATAAACCACAACACAGGAATATAAGAGATCACGAAAAATTTCATTAACAAAGTCTTGGAAGACAGCAAGGGCGTTGCACAGGCCAAAGGGCATGACCAGATACTCAAAGTGTCCATCTCTGGTGTTAAATGCAGTCTTCCATTCGTCCCCCTCCCTAATGCGGATGAGATTATAAGCACCTCTTGAATCCAGTTTGGTAAAGATGTGGGCACCTTGAAGGCGATCAAAGAGTTCTGAGATAAGAGGTAGGGGGTAGCGGTTCTTTACCGTGATTTTATTAAGTCCGCGGTAATCAATGCAAGGACGTAGGGAGCCATCTTTTTTGGACACAAAGAAAAATCCAGCTCCGGCAGGAGAGGAGGATTTGCGGATAAACCCCTTTTTTAAATTTTCCTGGATGTATTCAGACATAGCAAGAGTCTCTGGAGCAGACAGAGGATAAATTCTGCCCCGGGGTGGAGTAGTACCCGGGAGGAGGTCAATAGGACAGTCATAAGGCCTGTGAGGAGGTAAAGTCTCAGCTTGCTTTTTGCAAAACACGTCAGCATAGTCCATATAAGCCTTAGGAAGACCGGTTACAGGGGGAACCACAGGGTCACGGCAGGGAGTACAGGGAACCGGTTTAAGACAGTCCTTGAAACAAGAGGTACCCCAGCTCTTGATCTCTCCTGTGGACCAATCAAGGGTTGGGGAATGGCGTTGAAGCCACGGTAATCCAAGAAGAATTTCGGAAGTGCAGTTGGAGAGGACCAAAAACTCAATTTTTTCGTGATGAGGTCCGATGCACATTAGGAGAGGTTCCGTGCGGTAACGCACGGTACAGTCCAATCTTTCATTGTTAACACAATTGATGTAGAGGGGTCTGGCGTGACTGGTCACTGGGATGTTGAACCTGTTGATGAGAGAGGCCAAAATAAAATTTCCTGCAGATCCGGAATCCAAGAAGGCCATGGCAGAGAAGGAGAAGGTAGAGGAAGATATTCGCACAGGCACAGTAAGGCGTGGGGAAGCAGAGTTGACATCAAGAACTGCCTCACCTTTGTGCGGAGTCAGCGTACGTCTTTCCAGGCGGGGAGGACGGATAGGACAATCCTTCAGGAAGTGTTCGGTACCGGCACAGTATAGGCACAGATTCTCCATGCGGCGTCGTGTCCTCTCTTGAGGTGTCAAGCGAGACCGGTCAACTTGCATAGCCTCCACGGCGGGAGGCACAGGAACGGATTGCAGAGGACCAGAGGAGAGAGGAGCCGGGGAGAAAAAACGCCTTGAGCGAACAAAGTCCATATCCTGGCGGAGCTCCTGACGCCTTTCGGAAAAACGCATGTCAATGCGGGTGGCCAGGTGAATAAGTTCATGCAGGTTAGCAGGAATTTCTCGTGCGGCCAGAACATCTTTAATGTTGCTGGATAGGCCTTTTTCAAAGGTCGCGCAGAGGGCCTCATTATTCCAGGATAATTCGGAGGCAAGAGTACGGAATTGGATGGCGTACTCGCCAACAGAAGAATTACCCTCGACCAGGTTCAGCAGGGCAGTCTCAGCAGAAGAGGCTCGGGCAGGTTCCTCAAAGACACTTCGAATCTCCGTGAAGAAGGAGTGTACAGAGGCAGTGACGGGGTCATTGCGGTCCCAGAGCGGTGTGGCCCATGACAGAGCTTTCCCAGATAGAAGGCTGACTACGAAAGCCACCTTAGACCTTTCAGTAGGAAACTGGTCCGACATCATCTCCAAGTGCAGGGAACATTGCGAAAGAAAGCCACGGCAAAACTTAGAGTCCCCATCAAATTTATCCGGCAAGGATAATCGTAGGCCGGAAGCAGCCACTCGCTGCGGAGGAGGTGCAGGAGCTGGCGGAGGAGATGATTGCTGAAGCTGTGGTAGTAGCTGCTGTAACATCACGGTCAGTTGAGACAGCTGGTGGCCTTGTTGCGCCTGCTGGGCGCCTGTTGCGACTGCTGGGCGACCACCGTGGTGAGGTCGGCGACAACTGGCAGTGGGACTTCAGCGGGATCCATGGCCGGATCTACTGTCACGATTCGGCTGGCAGGTGGTGGATCCTCTGTGCCAGAGAGGGATTGGCGTGGACCGTGCTGGTGGACCGGTTCTAAGTTGCTACTGGTATTCACCAGAGCCCGCCGCAAAGCGGGATGGTCTTGCAGCGGCGGTAGCAACCAGGTCGTATCCACCAGCAACGGCTCAACCTCTCTGACTGCTGAAGATAGGCGCGGTACAAGGGAGTAGACAAGAGCAAGGTCGGACGTAGCAGAAGGTCGGGGCAGGCAGCAAGGATCATAGTCAGGGGCAACGGCAGGAGGTCTGGAACACAGGCTAGGAACACACAAGGAAACGCTTTCACTGGCACAATGGCAACAAGATCCGGCGAGGGAGTGCAGGGGAAGTGAGGTATAAATAGGGAGTGCACAGGTGAACACACTAATAAAACTAGCTGCGCCAATCAGTGGCGCAGTGGCCCTTTAAATTGCAGAGACCCGGCGCGCGCGCGCCCTAGGGAGCGGGGCCGCGCGCGCCGGGACAAGACCGACGGAGAGCGAGTCAGGTACGGGAGCCGGGAAGCGCATCGCGAGCGGGCGCCGGCCGCATCGCGAATCGCATCCCGGCTGGGAGAGGTATCGCAGCGCACCCGGTCAGCAGGTCTGACCGGGGCGCTGCAATTGCGAGGATGTTGCGAGCGCTCCGGGGAGGAGCGGGGACCCGGAGCGCTCGGCGTAACAGGTACTCCACCCCTAGCATCTTATCCCCTATCCAAAAGATAAGGGACAAGATGTCAGATCGCAGGGGTCCTGCTGCTGGGGACCCCCGGGATCTCCGCTGCGGCACCCCGCTATCATTACTGCACAGATCAAACTTGCTCTGTGCGTAATGACGGGCAATACAGGGACCGGAGCTCCATCCCCTCATGACATCACGGCTCTGCCCCCTCATGACATCACGGCCCGCCACCATCAATACAAGTCTATTGGAGGGGCGTGGTGGCCATCATGCCCCCTCCCATAGACTTGCATTAAGGGGCGGACCGTGATGTCAAGAGGGGGCGGAGCTGTGACATCACAATACTCCGGCCTCTGTATCGCCAGTCTGTATCGCGTGCTCTGTCCAGTAATGATAGCGGGGTGCCCCAACGGAGATCCCGGGGTCCCCAGGACCTTTGGATAGGGGATGAGATGGGGATGAGATGTCTAGGGGCGGAGTACCCCTTTAAGTCTGAGGGCGTCGGGTATGAGCTGAAAATACAGTCCTGCCTGTGGGTGTAGGAAACGGAGACCCAAGTATACAAAGAAGTTATGAGATGTTGCATTCAATCTTCTGTAGCAATTCTTTATTACAAACAAAGTGCAGGTACAAAAAGCAGTACAGCAGGGGGACATAAAACATACAGGAGTGGTACCTCACGGCAACAGCCTTTCCTGCGTCAACACGCCTGAGGCCTGAGGAAGTGTGTATTGATGCAGGAAACAGCTGTTGCCGCCAGGTAGCACTCCCGTCTGTTTTAGGTGCCCCTGCTGCACTCTTTGTAATAAAGAATATTGCTACAGAAAGGTAAGTATAACTTTTATCTTCTCTATGTTATTTGGCTTCTTTTGATGTTCTGGACTTTAGTATGCACCCTCCCCCCCATTATTAGCAGCAGTGATCGCTGACTCAGGTGTGCATGCCTTTATTAGGATCAGCAGGGCCGTTAGGCTAGGTTCACATTGATGTTGTCTTCCCTCCTGTTCAGGGTCCGTTCGGCTCTATTTTTTTTCTTGAGCAGAACGGACCCTGAAATGAGTTGAAACACAATGGACACTCTCGGGTCCCGGTAGTTCTGGGGATCCGGTTGTTTAGTGGAGAAGAAAAATTGTGCATGCACAATTTTTTTCTCTCTGCTACACTCCCATCGTTCTGACGGGATTGCCGATGAAACAAATAGGGCAGTCCAACGACAATGTGAATGAGGCCTTACTGCTGTATTCTGAGGGGGTTAATTATGAGATGTGTTGTGAATCCGACCTAATGCAATGTGACCTATGTTTAACCATTACCAGTTAGTGTTATCTAGATCCACATCAGGTGACTTTGGCATTATAAATGTATCAAGACCTCTCCAGTCAACCTCAAAAGGGATGTGTAATGTATCCCCTATTCAAAGGATAAGGAATAAGATGTATGATCGCGGTGGGTCCGGCCGCTGAGACCCCTGCGATCTTCGAGCAGGCACTGCAGATGCATTGAACACGGAAGCCACAAGTTTCCCCCTCCCATGTCTATGGGAGGGGGGTGATGGCTAGTACAGAGCCGTCATGCCCCCTCCCATAGATATGAATGGAGGGAGCGAGATGGCGGTAGTTGGCTATCATCCGGCACTGAGCAGAGTTTGCTCGGATTACGGGGTGCAGCACCGAAGATTGCGGGGGGTCCTAGCAGCCAGATCCCCCGCGATTAGACATCTTGTCCCCTATCCTTTGTATAGGGGATAAGATGATTAGGGGCAGAGTACCCCTTTAACCTCTGACACATTGTAAAAAGTCAAGAAATGTAAATATATCTGACTCTACACTTTGGGTTCCTGTAGTTTGATCTAAATGCCTAGCTATATATGGAGCCAGGCACAGCAAACAGTGGAGACCTTGGTTTGGACACGAGTAGTGCTCAAGGATCTGCCTTTTTAAAACTAACATTTTAGTAGTAGGAATTCCGTATACCCGGGACGAGCTTCTACAGTAGTGATGCTAAAGATTCCAGAGTCGCCATTAATAAAGAGCACTCACACTGTTTACATATGGATTTCAGATGGAAATTAATGAAGTGTTTATGTGACAGAAATGTGGGAGGGATTTCAGATCTAATCATCATCAATCTGCCCTCAGCCAAAATAAATTTTGTGAAAAGAAAAACAAACCATAGTGCAGACAAAGTGGGCCTTGGGGGCTTTGTGCAAGGATCATTGTTATTCCTCATATAGAACTGTCTGTCCATTTCTTCTACAAATAGAATAATGTTTATTTGCAGCTGCAGTTATGTTGAGTCGCCTAATGATCTTTCTTGGTAAAGTTCCTGAGACTTTTTTTGTTTGGGGAATTGGTTGATTGTGGCGTACCGCAAGTATGGGTTCAGTTCATACTAACTATATAAGTTTGCACATCTAAATGCTTATATTGAGGGTTTGTGTGCGGGTGTAACAATTTTTATTTAACTTTTATGAACCGGAAAAAACAGGTTTGCAGTACAGGTGGACATATTTGTCGCCACCACTAGAAATTTTAATATATTTAATTAATTTAAAGGATTTATTTAGTTGCTTTTTTTTCTAGAATTGTAAAAAATTTGAATATTCAGTAATATTTGGATTTTTCCATAAATTGACTTAAATGGGCACTGTCAGATACAAAAACTTTTGATATGTTGTAAAGCATGTATAACCAATAGGTTTTGCAATTGGTTTCATTAGAAAATTTTCAGTATTTCATACTGAAAAAGCCAGTCAAACAACTGCCCCCCCTGCCTGCTTGGACACATACTAATCCCGCTCTGTCCATGCATCATCACCTATGTCATGGACACACTTCCTTGATTGACAGCTGTGAGCGCAGGGCTCAGAGCTGGAGGAAAAATCCTCCCACTGTCATCTTGTGTCCCGCTACTGTCAGTGAGGACAAGATGGGAGTTGTAGTTTTGCTAATGCTAGGGGAGATGTGAGGAGACAGCATACTGAGGGAGGGGGCGGAGACCTGCACCGTGAGGCCCCGCCCCCTTCTTTTTGAGAGGAATTTAGACTAGTGAGCTAAATTAAAAGTGTAATAAAAAAATAAATAAAGTTGCTAGACACATACAAATTAGATGTACATGGTCAGGATTAGGAACTAAGTGATATATATATAAAAAAAATTTGTTGGATCTGACGGGTACACTTTAAAGCGTAACTGTTATTTTAGGTCAATCCTCATGATAAACCACCCTGTGTGTGTGCATGAGGAGCAGCACTATTTCTGGCCATTATATAACTTGTATGTGGTATTTTTCAGCAGATCTCTGCAGCTTCCTCCTCCCCCCTCCATAGACTTGTATAGCTTATCTTGCAGACACAGGACACAAAGCTGAGCTGATTTTAAGAGAAGCAGCAGGAGAGGAAAAAGGTATGATAAGAGGAGAACAAAAAGCATTTTTGTCTAATAAGATGAATTACAAAGTTTCTTATTGTATTATTGATCTTTATAAAGATATAATACAGTGTAATATGCTCCTATTACCTCAGTGCACCACTTTGTCCCATTTTCATGGACGGGTTGCACACCCAGAAGTACTGTAGTGCAAATCTTTGTATTTTATTCTTGTCTTTGATCTTTCCCAGCATTCCATGCAGCCAGAGACAAAGACCGACATTTATCATTGTCTTTAAACAGTTTTTTGTGTCTAGAAAAGGCGCAAAAAAGGCTCAAGCAGGGTTTATTTGCACCTTTTTTGCGCCTTTTGGCTTACACATTTCTGCTGATTTTGAGTTGCAATCCAGTGATTTTGGCAATACACATGATATGGAAGGGTTTATAAACTGAACTTTTTTGTGAAAAGGCGCAAAGCCACTGAAAAGTCTCTATCACTTCACCAGCCCAGACTTAGCTTAGCTTTTTGGTTTATGTGAAGAGAGAAATTTCAGAAAATTTTTACCTGCACAAAATGTATCAAATGCTCTGAGACCATTTAATAAATCTGGTGCTCCTAAACATTACCAGCAAACAAAAAAAAAGGTGTAGAAAAATGCTTCACTCACACCTACAATGATAAATGCCGGCCAATATGTCCTAAGTCCCATGGTCTGCAGGGGGCGTGGCTATGCTGCAGTGGGTGGGTGGATAGCAGGGTGGTAGGAATCTACTGAAGTAACGCTATCTACCCACCCACTGAAGCATAGCCATGTGCCTCTAGACATATTCTTAACAATAATGTAGAAACAAAGGCAATCAGGCACTGCTGCACCCCGCTAGCCAAAGGGTTAAACTCCCTACACACTGGATACACAGAAGGAACCTCCTCAAGGGTGCAGACCAGGTTTTGATGAGCAGTATAACGTCAATGCAAAAGAGAAATAAGTCGCACTCACCTGATTGTAGTGAAGTTCAGATTCAATGCTTTATTCAAAGCATGAGTGCAGATGTACAGTAAAGCACATGCGGGGAGGGAGAGGAGACCACAGAAGGCTACCAATTTCACATCATGGAGACGCTTCTTTCGGCCCAAGTACACGCCTACCTACTGTGGTAAGTATCCTTAAATTTACCAGGGAAAGGAAAACCATGGGTTGGAGGGAACGGAACAACATAGGAAAAAAAGTGCATATAAAGTACTAAGTGAAAAACACATTAAAACCCCATAGATACAAAATAACTCACAGGAAGCAGGAGAGGTCACTTCTTTCATTCAATCCTAACGGACCCATAGCGTCCAATTTTAGGATCCATAGTGCTGCTCTACGGAGTAGCAGCACATTGCGATCCTTTCCAAGAGCGAATACAAGTGCTCTTTTATACATGTACTCAATCTTCGTTTGGTTTTACCAATGTAAAAAAATTGGCATGAACATATCACACAGTGCACCAGTGCACGACATAAGTAGATTGACATGTAATTAGTTGACTAACAAAAATATTCTCACCCCCTAGAATAAAATTTCTTTTAGCCATATTAAACTGGCAAAAATTGCAATTCCTGCACGGAAAGTTGCCTCTAGGTGTTGCCATTGTCAACCAATTACCATCTTTCATTTGAGACCTTCTCTTCTCATTTTTGATGACATTGCCTATAGTCAGGGGCGTACCTAGAGCATTTGGCACCCGGGGCGGACCCTTTGTTTGGCACCCCCCCCCCCCGCCCACCACACACACGCACCCCCCTTAATTACACCCACTCCCTCCCCTTCCCCCAGGAGCGGACTGACAACACTCGGGGCCCCCGGACCAAAAAAAAAGGCAAGGACCCCTGCTAGGCTCTGCAGCTCGTCAATCTTCTGCCACGCCCCTATTCCACCCAAATCCCACACACAATAAACTAAAATTTATATATGTAAGAAACACTTTAACGTAAGTAAATTTCCATGACCAATAATACTGGTATACAAGGAGTAAATATATACCACCACACAATAACTGGATAATACCGCCATACTGTACTGAATAAAACCACTATATACAGACCAGTATACTATAAAGAATCTGTATACAATATAAGTGATTATATACAGGACCATATGGCGGTAGATATCAGCTGTACACAGGATGTGTATACCATATAAGTGATTACAGTTACATTTTGGGACTCACTATTACGTATTTTCTGATCAGTGGCATCCTCTTTCCTTTTCTTCTCTGTCCGGATAAGACCGCCATGTGGATCTCTTAACATCTGCAGGAAAAACATGTCAGACTCTGCATATATTCAGTGCCCTCCCCTCCTCTACGCAATCTTCCCATCTATAGGCCCACAAACTGTAATAATGCCCTCCTTGGTGTCCTGCACAGTAAAAGGGCAGGTAGGTAGCCAGGAAACCCCCTCTTTCCCATAGGTAAATGCAGAGTTACACCCCCCCCTCTTTCCCATAGGTATATGCATAGGTATATGCAGAGTTACACTCCCCCCCTCTTTCCTATAGGTATATGCAGAGCTACCCCCCCCCCTCTTTCCCATAGGTATATACAGAGCTACCCCCCCCCTCTTTCCCATAGGTATATGCAGAGTTACACTATATACCTATGGGGAAGGGGGGGGGGGTGTACCTCTGCATATACATATGGGAAAGAGGGGGGGGGTGTAGCTCTGCATATACTTATGGGAAAGAGGGGGGGGTAGCTCTGCATATACCTATGGGGAAGAGGGGGGGTGTAGCTCTGCATATACCTATGGGAAAGAGGGGGGGTGTAGCTCTGCATATACCTATACAGAGCTACACCCCACCCTCTATACATCTATATAATAATAAAATAATAAATGTAAAAAAAGTGGTTCTGTTTCACAGTGATCACCAGCAGAATAGTGAGTACAGCTCTGGAGTATAATACAATACTCTGGGTCCTAAGGCAGTGTTTGCCAACCCAGGCGCCTCCAGCTATTCCAAAACTACAACTCCCAGCATGCCTAGACAGCCAAAGGCTCTCCGGGCATGCTGGCAGTTGTAGTGTTGCAACATCTGGAGACTCCCTGGTTGGGAAACACTGGGTTAGGCCTTAAGGCAGTGTTTGCCAACCCAGGCGCCTCCAGCTGTTGCAAAACTACAACTCCCAGCATGCCTAGACCGCCAAAGGCTCTCCGAGCATGCTGGCAATTATACTTTTACAACAGCTGGAGGCTCCCTGGTTGGGAAACACTGGGTTAGGCCTTAAGGCAGTGTTTGCCAACCCAGGTGCCTCCAGCTATTGCAAAACTACAACTCCCAGCATGCCTAGACAGCCAAAGGCTCTACGGGCATTCTGGCAGTTGTAGTGTTGCAACAGCTGGAGGCTCCCTGGTTGGGAAACACTGGGTTAGGCCTTAAGGCAGTGTTTGCCAACCCGGGCGCCTCCAGCTGTTGCAAAACTACAACTGCCAGCATGCCCGAAGAGCCTTTGGCTGTCTGGGCATGCTGGTAGTTGTACTTTTGCAACAGCTGGAGGTACCCTGGTTGGGAAACACTGGCTTAGGCCCTAAGGCAGTGTTTGCCAATCTGGGTGCCTCCAGCTGTTGCAAAACTACAACTCACAGCATGCCTAGACAGCCAAAGGGGTTGAAGGGGGAGGTAGAAGGGGGGCAGCCAGGTGGGGGGGGGGGGGTTACCTATATGGTGGTGGGTGATGGGAGGGAGGGCATGCAGGTGGGGAGCTGGTTACCTGTACGGCCACAGTAGCGGGAGGCCTGGCGTTGCAACATTCTGCTGGAGGGCGCATGCTCATCTCCAGCGCGCTCCTCTCTGCCGGCACCACGTCTCACGCGTCATCACTAACGTGATGACGCTTCTCCTAGGCAGTAGTGTTGCTCGCGAATATTCGCAATTCGAATATTATTCGCGAATATCGCATATTCGCGAATTCGCGAATTTCGCGAATATAGCGCTATATATTCGTAATTACGAATATTCGTTTTTTTTTTTTTTTTTCACAGTACACATCACAGTGATCACCCCTCTCTGCTTCCAGCTTGTGTGGTGTAAAGACTTGTGTGGTGTAAAGAAGGCTGTAATACTACTGTGTGAGACTGGCGTGCGAAAATTCGCATATGCGAAAATTAACATATGCTAATGTTCGCATATGCGAATTTCCGCATATACTCATTTTCGCATGTGCGTATTTTCGCATACGCGAAAATAAAACGAGAATATAACGAATATGCGAATATTCGCGAATATATGACGAATATTCGTCCATATATTCGCGAATATTCGCGAATTCGAATATGGCCTATGCCGCTCAACACTACTAGGCAGCCACAGCGGTTCTGTAGGGCCGCACGCCGCAGGCTGCCTGGGATGTAAGGAAAGGGGGGAGGGGCGTGGGGGTTGGGGAGGGTGTTTGCGGGCAGACACAGAGCGCGGGCGGTGGCCGACAGCGCAAGCGGCGGCAAAGTGTTTAAAAAAACACCAAAAAAAAAACTTTAATTTTGCGGCGGCAAGTCAGTCCGCCCCTGGCACCTCCCTTGAGAGTGGCACCCGGGGCGGGCCGCCCCCCGCGCCCCCCCCCCCCCCCCCCCCTAGGTACGCCACTGCCTATAGTTTTTGATTTTCTGAATGTAATAATCGTTTTTTCTCTCTCTATTCCCACCAGATCAGGGTCTTGTTAAAAAATGAACCAATTATCATAAATTATCAGCCATAAGGTATTCCTGGAAAAATCTAAAGAACTAACGGATAGGCTCTTAAATAGAGATTATCCCATATCGATAGCAGCTAAGGCATTTGAATGAGCTAAGAAAGTCACACGTAGAGAGTTACTAAAACCTAAAAAGGAAAAGAAGAGGAATGGTTTTCGACAAACATAGGTGTTTCGTTTTATCTTTCTCTAATTCTTTACTTAATGATGTGGTCAAAAAAAGTATTTATGATAATTGGTTCATTTTTGAACAAGACCCTGATCTGGTGGGAATAGAGAGAGCAAAAAACGATTATTACATTATCTAAACTATAGGCGATGGATAGGGGATAAGATGTCTAGGAGTGGAGTACCCCTTTAAGTATAACATGGGCATGAGACCAATCCCCTGAAAAGCATTTCTTACATTCTAGTCTCAAACAATATACTTTCCCAATAGTATAGTTTCATTGCTGCTGTCATTCGGAAGACACAGTTACTACCTATGATAGGAAGGAAAATTTACAACTTTGTAGTATTGTTTCATGACTCCAGATGGGCCTCCAGCACTATTGTTACATTACTGGAAAGTTAGACTTTCCTTAGGCGCGTTCCCTAAACCCGAGCCATAAATGTTAACTAGAACTGAAAGGCATACTATGGGGTGTACGGGAGATGTCTTTGACACAATAAGGTCAGAAAAGTTAAAGTCACTTTCTTTCTTTCTTCTTTTTTTTTGACTATTTTGGCATAAATTTTACAACACAATACAAGGACTGCCTGAGAAGCCGCACCAGTCTACAGCATTCATTGTATAATATATGACTTGATGTCAGGTAGATGATTTTGATAACTTGTGCATCGTATGACTTCCATTTCGTTGGCTGAGACAGACTCTTTTGAAGAAGAAAAACAGTAAAACATCCTGAAGCTTTCGAGCTGCCCGCGTCCACATCTGCTGCAATGTCGAGAAAGTAACAATGTATCCTGTACTTCTAACCTTACAGCCATTCTTCTTCCTTTCCTCCTGACAAAAGCTCAGCCAAGGAACCCTCAATAAAGGATTTGAGGAACCTGTGCCTCAGGCAGCGGGTCTTATATCATGAAGTAGGTTTTGCACACCTCTTATATCTGGCTGACACGTTGCTGAAATTTGTACTATTTGTATAAAACTAGAATGAACACCGAAACCCCAGCTGTCCTCAGTTTGAACTGCTATAATAGTGTAAGACATCTTCTACAGCTATAGACAACTGGCCTTAAGTCATAGTCCTCCTACCATGACATAAAAGAAGCGTAGGTATCATATGTGGAACCACTGGCCAGGTGCCTTTGATTTTATATAAACTAAGGTTTAAAAAAAAAAAAAGACAAAAAGAAGAAAAAAGAGAAGCAAGAAGAAAAAAAAATAAAGCAAACAAAAATGTCATGGTTCTGGGTACATTCTAAAAATAAATAAATAAAAAGTTATTCAGGCAAAAACGATAGAAAGGAATAAACGAAAACAAGTATTTTTGTTATTATTGATAATAATAATATAAATTATTCAGCAGTAAATAAATTATAATACACAATAGAAAAATTTCAAATGCCAAACATTTTTTGTATTTTTGTTTGTTTTTATGATGGTAGAAATTATTTTACTTCTGCTATTTATATATGACTTCATTATCATTGTAATTTTTTGGGGGGCATTACTGTACCTCTGTATCTATACAGTTTGGTAATATGCTCTATTGGATGCTTTATTACTGAGCAGTTACCGTATTTTTTGCCGTTTAAGAATACACACCTATCGTGGTGGTCCCTGCGGCCATCAACGGCCGGGACCCGCGGCTGATCACGGTGATGCCCTATATTAACCCTTCAGACGCGGCGATTAAAGCTGACCACCGCATCTGAAGCGAAAGTGACACTAACCCGGCTGCAGCGGGAGGGACCTTACCTGCCTCCTCGGTGTCTGCTCCGTGCCGGGATCCCCTGCATGGCCGGCGCACTCCTTCATCGTTATCACGTCGTCACGCACGCCGCTCCGTCTTACAATAGGAGCGGCGTGCGTAGCGACATGATGGTGGCGATGGAGAGTGGCGACGGAGAGCGAGGATACCGGGCAGCAGAGACGTTCCGGAGCGACAGGGACACCCCGGGGACGCCGCGACAGCAATGGAGGGCGACATCCAGGGCAGCGGTGATGAGCGGTGATAGGTCCGGAGCAGTGGTCTTCAACCTGCGGACCTCCAGATGTTGCAAAACTACAACTCCTGGCATGCTCAGACAGCCAACGGCTGTCCGGGCATGCTGGGAGTTGTAGATTTACATCATCTGGAGGTCCGCTGGTTGAAGATCACTGTGACCTATACTTAAAATTGTATTCTAGATTTTCCTCATTTAAAATTGGGTGCGTCTTATATCCTGGAGCGTCCTATAGAGCGAAAAATATGGTATTCTATAAAAGCATTTTATCTAGGTCTGGGTTCATACATCAGTGTACGTTCACATGTAAATAAATTTGCCGCAGCTGGAATTTCTTTGACTTAAATAATTTCGGTTGGACCCACTCGGAAAGTCATTGTCATCTATGGAGATGACAAACTTGCTCTTTTTGTGCACTTTTTCATCCAGCAATATTTTTAAGCACTTAATTCTCAGTCATTTTTTTTAACCTGATGGAGTTAGATTATCAGAACTTTTAAGACTATAATTGTTTAAATATGAATATGTCAAAAGTACGAAAGCTGTGGGAGATGTCTATATTTCTAAATTAACACCACATTATGTGATTTGGGTTTTACCAAGTTGGTTGCCAACCAAGTTAGTTACCTGTTTATATATGTATACTGTATTATATTATCAGTCAGTGGTTTGGGAGGTTAATATATACATTAGTCTTTGCTGCGTTTCATTTCTGATGAGATTTTAACCTGGCATTTAGCAGGAAGCCCTGTGGCTTGGGAGTGACATGATTTAACATTTTTCTGGCCCATTGGTGATTGGTGGGTTGTGTACACATGGGAACAGTGGAGTGAGGACCAGACAAAGTTCCAGGACAGAAGAAGTGAGTGCAGCAAGTGACACAGCCACAGAGTCCAAATCAGTGGTTTGCCTAGTTTAGGCCAGGTGGATCACATGTCTTACTGCAGAGTGTAACAACAGCCCCACTCAACAGAGAAAGCTGTTGAGTTATGCCAAATCCTGTGTGGGTGTGTAAGGGACATTTAGGTGAGTGCCTCTTTTGACTGGAAAAAGATTGTTACCACAGTTCTTAAACCAGGGTCTAGGCCAAACTACCCTCACAATGTATGGGCAAGGTATGCTAGCTCTGGCTTCTCCTCTACTTCCCTGGTCAAGTTAAAAGCATAGCAAATCTTCAGGAACTGAAAATAAAACCTAAAGGCTACGTCTCATGAAAACTACCCACGCCTATTTCCCCACATCTCTTGTTCTATGAATCAGAATGGAGAGCTGCTCCTCTTCGGCACACTTAAATCCTCCATGTGCTCCACTAAAGGGGTACTCTGCCCCTAGACATCTTATCCCCTATCCAAAGGATTGGGGATAAGATGTCTGATCGCGGGGGTCCTGCAGCTGGGACCCCCGTGTTCTCTGTGCAGCACCTGGCGTTCATTTAGAACGCTGGGGGCTGACTGCAGGGGTCATGACGTCATGTCCGTGCCTCCTCGTGATGTCATGCCACGCCCCTCAATGCAAGTCTATGGGAGGGGGCGTGGCCGATCAGTTCCTGAAATGGACAGAGGTGTCAGCTGAGAGCACTGTGGTCAGACAGAAAAAAAATTCAAAAAGAAAAGAACTTTGGAGCATACAGCAGCTGATATGTACTTAAGATTTTTAAATAGAAGTAATTAACAAATCTGTCTAACTTTCTGGCACCAGTTGATTTAAAAAAAAAATTTCCACCGCAATACCCCTTCAAATGTTGCATCCCCCATATTGCTGGCCTTTTTGAGGTTCAGGGAGTATGTTAAGTAATGGCTAATGGCTTGCGCTGCAGTGTATATTTGCAGGCTCACATATCAATCATATATGAAATATTATTCAGAACAGAACCCCTTACTGTAGTGCATAAACGTTGAATCATTTCTTATATAGTTATTAGTGAAGGTGCGTGTGTTTATAGGTAATTGAGGTTCATTCTGTAATTTCCTGGACTCCATATTTCCATTTTTATATGGTAAATTTCACTTGCTGAGCATTAGATGTGCAAATAATAGCATCAAATTTATTGGCCTAATTAAATAAATAAGTGTAAGTATAAAACCTTTCATAAACGCTCATTTTTGGCAATAGAATGAAACTGAAGAAGTCTTGAGCGTGTTATCTCTGCTAAGATCATAGTTAATTGTATACTCCTAATCTCCAGCTGCAAAGCTTGGCCTTAGGAAATTAAAATTCCTGACTGTGTTGTAGCCTGCGGGCTGCTAGTCAATTTCCTGGCAAAAAGCGTCTTGTATTCCTTGTACAATAAGGAGTCAATTTAGCATTGCTGAAACAATATATCTTACTTCTAGATCTATAAATGGAACTTTCTTGGGCTGCGTCTGGTTTTAGACTCGGTGAAATATGTAAATATTAATTTTAACGGCATAAAAAAAAAAAAGTCAATTATTCCTGACTGTACTGAGAAAAACTGAAATTATGAGGTCGCTACTGTTCTGCCCTGGAAAACCCATTTTCAAATACCTTGTTAGGGGATTCTGAATTAATAAAATGGCTCTCTCAGGACTCTGTAAGGTTATGTTATAAGTGTTCTCCTTTAAATGGTGACACAAACACTGGTGGATATAGGAAACGGCAAATTCTTTCAAGGGGTAGTTAGAGTGAATAAACCTATTAGAAGCTTATTCCCTTTCATATAGATAGTGGATAAGTGTCTGATCGCAGGGTGGCCGACCACTGGGAACCCCTGTGATCTCCTATACGTGGCCCTGTCTACCTACCCATTCTCAGCACATTCTGACCCCCACCTTCCTAGATGAGTGCAAGTAAAGGCCTGCTCAGCCAATCACTGGCTTCAATGATGTTCCGCCGCAGCTGGTGACTGGCTAGGTGGGCCGTCACTTGCGTATGTAAGTAGACGGGGCCACTAATCTTTAAAGGGGTACTCCGGTGGAATTTTTTTTCTCAAATCAACTTATTCCAGAAAGTTATACAGATTCGTAAATTACTTCTATTAAAAAGCTAAACCCCTTGCTGCAAAACGCCAATTATAAATGGCACTGCGGCACGTGAGGGTTATGAAGTGAGCTCAGGAGCTGAGCTTGCATCATACCCGCATGGTCCCGGCTGCTATCAGCAGCCAGGACCCATGGCTAATGCCAGTCATCGCCGTTCAGGCAGATGTCCGGCATTAACTCTTTAGACATGGCGATCAAAGTTGATTGCCGTGTCTAAAGTGAAAGTGAAAACTTCCCGACTCAGTCGGGCTGATCGGGACCATCGTAGTAAAATTGCGATGTTCCAATCAGCTAGGACACATTAGGAGGGTGCCTTACCTGCTTCCTGCGCGTCCGTTCGGCTATTGATTGCTCCAAGCCTGAAATCCAGGCATGAGCAATCAACCGCCGATAACACTGATCAATGCATTGCAATGCAATGGCATTGATCAGTGTATTGAATCAATGTACTGCATGTTATAGTCCCCTATGGGGGCTATAACACTGCAAAAAAAAAAAACTGAAAAAAAAAAAAAGTTAATAAAGATGATTTAACCACTTCCCTAAATAAAAATAAACATATGTGGTGTCCTAACTATAAAAATATATTGATAATTAAACTGTACGGTCAATGGTGTATGCGCAAAAGAAATCCAAAGTCCAAAATAGCATATTTTTGGTCACTTTTTATACAAAAAAAATTAATGAAAAGCGATCAAAAAGTCTGAACAAAACAAAAATGGTAACGATAAAAACTTCAGATCATGGCACAAAAAATGAGCCCTGATACCGCCCCATAAGTAGAAAAATAAAAAAGTTATAGGGGTCAGAATAGGACAATTTTAAACATATAAATTTTCCTGCATGTAGTTATGATTTTTTTCAGAAGTAATAAAAAATCAAACCTATATAAGTAGGGTATCATTTAATCGTCTGGACCTACAGAATAAAGAAAAGGTGTAATTTTGACAGAAAAATGTACTGTGTAGAAATGGAAGCCCCCAAAAGTTACAAAATGGCGTTTTTTCTTCTATTTTGTTGCACAGTGATTTTTTTCTGTTCTGCCATGGATTTTTGGGTAAAATGACTGATGTCATTACAAAGTAGAGTTGGTGGCGCAAAAAATAAGCAATCATATGGATTTTTAGGTGCAAAATTGAAAGGGTTATGATTTTTAAAAGGTAAGGAGGAAAAAACAAAAGTGCAAAAACAGAAAAACACTATGTCCTTAAGGGGTTAATTCTTCCAGGAAATAGCTGCTATATGCTCCACAGGAAGTTGTGTAGTTCTTTTCTCCCTATGTCCACAGTGCTCTCTTCTGCCACCTCTGTCTATGTCAGGAACTGTCCGGAGCAGGAGAGGTTTGCAATGGGGATTTGCTCCCACTCTGGACAGTTCCTGACACGGACAGAGGTGGCAGCAGAGAGCACTGTGGTCAAATAGAAAAGAACTACACAACTTCCTGTGGAGCATACAGCAGCTGATTAGTCCTTGAAATATAACGATTTTTTTCATTGAAGTAGTTTACAAATTTGTTTAACTTTCAGGAACCAGTTGATTAAAAAAAAAATTATTTTCCACTGCAGGACCCCTTTAAGAGGTGAATAGTTAGTAAGGTCAGTCAAAAGTCGGTCAACAATCGTAGAGCATAATATTGTGACATTTTGAAATTGTGTCAATATACCACCTAATAACATGAGGTTAGTGGTTCTCAATGCATTTCACACACTTCTATAAAAAGAAGAGAAAAAAATCTCCGGGCTGGTGGCGCAAGCTGCTTGGAATAATAACTTCAGAAAGTCTTGTGTAGAGTCCAAAGATTCTTTTATTCACTTTGTCAATCAGACGCGTTTCAAGGTGTATTACCTCTTTCTCAATTACCTTGGCAAAGATACATACAAACACTTCAAACAGTACATATATACTAAAAAGTGGGCGCCAAAATTGGCCCCCAGTGTGAAAAAAGGAAGTGTCATAATGATGCGCTGAAGAAACACTGGGGGCCAATTTTGGCGCCCACTTTTTAGTATATATGTACTGTTTGAAGTGTTTGTATGTATCTTTGCCAAGGCCATTGAGAAAGAGGTAATACACCTCGAAACGCGTCTGTTGACAAAGTGAATAAAATAATCTTTGGACTCTACACAAGACTTTCTGAGGTTATTATTCCAAGCAGCTTGCGCCACCAGCCCGGAGATTTTTTCTCTTCTCCTACCACTTTGGATTTACGGATCGAGTAGAATTCACCTTCTCACTGGAAGAACCCTGGGAGGCTGCACTGCTATATACAAAGGCATACAAGGTTGTTGTGTGCCAAACACAACCTTACAAGGTGAGCGATATTCTATACACTCACCTTGCACACCTGCAGCATCAAACATACTACTCAATGGGAAGCTCTGTCTTTTTTTTTTCTATTTATAGTACTTTTATAAACAGGTTAGAATTTTTTTTTACATATACTGTATTTATCAGCACATAAAACGCATTTTTTAGGCAAAATTTTTAAGCCTAAAGTCTATCTGCGTGTTATACGCCAATAAACTGTTTCTGGCCCACAGAAGCCGCTGCAGTTCAATGATTTAAAGCAGGCTCTTTAAATAATTGAACTGCAGCGGCTTCTGCAGGGCCAGAGTCGCGCTGCCGCTGCCCGATTCCCTCCTCGTCCTCAGTTTTATAGTTACATGTCTTGGGGACTGTGCTCCTTCAGGCTCCGGCGGCGTCCTGTGCTGTCACTGTGCGCTGCGCAATGATGTCTTCAACGCGCACCGTGACAGCTCAGGAGGCCATCGGAGCCTAAAGGAGCACAGTCGCCAGGACATGTAACTATAAAACCAGGGACGGGGTGGGAATCGGGCAGCAGCAGCGGCAGAAGCCGCTGCAGTTCAATGATTTAAAACACCTGCTTCAAATCATTGAACGGCATCGGCCTCTGCGGGCCAGAAACAGTTTATCGAGGTATACCCGCACACACATGCACCCTCATTTTAACAAGGATATTTGGGTAAAAAGCTTTTTTACCCAAATTTTCTAGGAAAAATGAGGGTGCATGTTATAGGCTGGTGCGTGGTATACCCCGATAAATACAGTATTTAATAGAAGTTAAGTTTTGTGCAACATCTACCTGTGACAGTGAGGGACTGTTCACACGGCAGAATTTCCACACATCTGCACCAATTCTGCTTCTGCATTCATTTCTGTGATTTCTGGCTTGTGCGGATTTTGTACGGAATTGGTGCAGAATCCGTGCGGAATCCACATGTGAAAATACAGAAGTGTGAATGGGAGTGTGGAATCCTATAGAAGTCTATTGGGCTTTAATTTGAGGTGGAATCCGCATGCGGAAATTCTACCATGTGAATAGACCCTAAGACAGTGGTTCTTGACCTGGGTTCGATCGAACCCCAGGGGTTCGGTGAGTCAGTCCCGGGGGTTTGGCGGGGGAGGTCGCAACAGGACAGGCAAACCAAGCAATTGCTTGGCGCCCCGAGCTGGCCAGGGGCCCCGAGCAGAGCCGGTGTTTGCCCGTCCTGTAGCGACAGGGCAATTACCCCCATCACTATAAACTCGTTAAGTTTGAAAACGCAGGGCCGCCTGGACATAGTGCACGGAGGGACGTCACTGACATCCCGTGCATGCGCCCATAGAAACGAAGACACCAAGGACAGGAGGATAGAGAGGGAGAAAGACGCGCGCTGGCCAGCTTGGTAAGTGACCAGCGGCATGTCATCTTCGGTGCTCCGACCACCAGTCCCGAGACCTACTGCTATAGCCGGAGCGGTGGTCGGAGCACTGAAGTGGGCAGTACACAGGCTGGAGGCTCCGTGCCTAATGTGTGGGGGAGCACTGCCTGTGCCTAATGTGTGGGGGAACACTGCCTGCGCCTAATGTGTGGGGGAACACTGCCTGAACCTAATGTGTCTTAATGGTTTTGTTCTTTAATGGTTTTGTTCATTTTGTGCACCGATGTATAAATATATACTTAAATATATACCTCCTATGGTTTGAATTTGAAAAAATCATATTTTATTTTTCCAATTAAGAGGGGTTCGGTGAATGCGCATGTGAATCTGGTGGGGTTCAGTACCTCCAACAAGGTTAAGAACCACTGCCCTAAGAATTTAACATTTGCTATGCCTATGCATGTTGCAATACTTGTGTGCATTGTGATAAAAAGAACAAGGAAGATCCCTTAAAGACCAGTCTAGCCATTACATGTACAAACAAAACAACAATAACCTGTGTACCAAATTATAACGATCCTTTGATAAATATGAAACACATTCTATTCCCCATATTTATTATCAAAAAATAACAAATCACATGACTATGTTCACACCTTGCATTCAGGGCCTCAGTTAATAATTCTACTAGACTTGTGGAAGCCATGATGCAGGTGTGAACACAGCCTTACAAAGTGCCCCTAAATACCTGAGGTTTCCATCCTCCAGTTGTGTTACTTCTGTCATGTCCTGACATCCATAATTCAACTTCACGGTGTAAAAGTGTTTCCTAAAAATCTGATTCATCTGTCAGACATGATGTCTTCGTTCCTTCATCCCTGTAGCTCATCTCTTTTAAACTAAGCCAAAAACCTCAAGGTGTACATGAGTAAAGAGCTTAAAGCCCTCCAGGTCCTATGTGTGATTGCCAATAATTTTTGCTAAGTAACCTGGGAGCAGAGATTTACAAGCAATAATTTCTCATATTAAACCTCTGTCTACCAGGGCATACAATAATTATACTGTCATCCACACAAATTACAAGCGTGTTACTCCAGCAGATTCTTATGTAATATGGTACATACCTGTAGGACATCACATACTGCACTGTGCCGCGATGTTACCAGGTTCTGTGAAATTAAGTTGCTAGTAAAATTCCAATAAATTCCGGTAGCTGTGGATAGGACAAGGAAAGTTATTCCTGATTTACTATTGGAAATCTGACCTGTTTTGTCGGCCCAAAAATTTAAAAATCTGACCAACTCTCTATTTTACTCAGAAAACCCTTAAAATGGAGTGGTCGAAGGGAAAAGGGAGTGTTGTTGTCCAAACTCTACCATTAGAAAAAGACAAAGAACTGTGAGCCAAATAGTTTTCTATCTGCACTAAGGGGAATGGAACATGGCTAGAAAACAATAGCTATAATAGAAGAAAGGAAAAGCTGCATAATCCCTATTAAAGGAATGCACCTTGGGTAAATCACTCTTCAGCCAAAGCCAAAACTGCCTTATTCTATGTTTAAGCATCTTGGAAGTGTTACTGCAGTAAAAAGAGTTGTGAGTTAAAGGGGTACTCCGTCCCTAGACATCTTATCCCCTATCCAAAGGATAGGGGATAAGATGTCTGATCACAGTGGTCCCGGCATTGGTGTAGAGCGTTGGGTGCAGCGCCGGAGGCTCGTTGCTGCACCCCACTCGTGATGCCATGGCCATGCCCCCTTAATACAAGTCTATGGGAGGGGGCATGACAGCCATCACGCCCCCTCCCATAGACTTGCATTGAGGGGGCATGGCCGTGATGTCATGAGCCTTCTCCACGAATCGCAAGTCATCTGGCACAGAGTGATGTTCGCTCCATGCACTGGATGTCTGGGGTACCGCAGCCAAGATCGCGGGGGATGCCCACGATCAGACATCTTATCCCCTATGCTTTGGATAGGGAATAAGATGTCTAGGGACAGAGTACCCCTTTAATGCTATTGCAAGTTACCTCTTTGCACCCTGGGGACTGCTGATAGCATTTCACTGAAATCGGACCCCCTTTATTATTGTGCCAACTTAGGGATTGTGGGAGGTCTGGTGGAAGCACCTTAGTCACCATTACTACTGTGATCCAAACAACCCTTAGCATTCCCACCGGCTCCTCCTCAGTTGTACAATCTGCAATTTTATGGCTGTGTAAAAGCAGCCTAAGTTGAACAAATTTTTGAGCCAAATCCGGCAGAAAATTTCTGCTCAGAAATTCTGTTGCAGCAGAATCCCATAGTTTCAATGGGATTCTAGTGCACCATGCAGATGGCAGAATTTCTGCGACGGAATCGTTTGCCGTGGAAATCCCAATTCCTACCTCTGCAGGAAGAATTGACATGTCGATTTTTTCTGTGGAATTTGCTCGGAAATGCATTGCTGTCTATGGAGACGGTGCATTAATTTGCGAACGTCCTAGAATGGGTATATTCTGCTGGCACCCGCTGTTTGCGGAATTTAGTGGGCGGACATTCCACAAACATTTACCTAGTGAACATGGCGTAAGGGTTTGGGCCAAATGGACTGAGACCCTCTCTTTGGAGTCTCCACTGTAACCTAATGGCCTGCCCCTATGGTTTATATATTTAACATAGAGCAGTGATCTCAAACTGTGGTCCTCCAGATGTTGCAAAACTTCAACTCCCAGCATGCCCGGAAAGCCAACGGGTGAGGCCTCCAGATGTGCTGGACACTGGCTCTGAGACATCTGGTCTTTACTGTGCCTCAGGATCTAAGAGCAAAGAGTGTGGTAAGAGAGAGATTGTAATGGCTCCCCTTCTTATTAAGCCTATAGGTCAAGCTGCAGGTCATCTGGTTAGCTGGTGCTCTCTGGGTAACAAACACATCAGGTGAATACATTATCATGTGACTAACTCAAAGGTCCTTAAAGGTCCTTTATTCAAAACACACATAACACTATACATAATGCGGGAGATTTATCAAAACCTGTGCAGAGGAAAAGTTGCCCAGTTACCCATAGCTACCAATCAGCTCGCTTCTTTCATTTTTAACAAAGCCTCTGCAAAATAAAAGAAGCGATCTGATTGGTTGCTATGGGCAACTCAGCAACTTTTCCTCTGCATAGGTTTTGATAAATCTCCCTCAATATATATTACTATGGGGGAGACACTGCAGGATGGCCCCTAGGACACAGAGGGACTCAACCTGACAGGGCCTAAGTACTGTATGGGACTATATCCCGTACTGGGACATCTCACTTATTACAAGTAATCTTCTGCCTCTTGACACAATAAAACACTTATACACTGTGACATTCACACATCCTGGCATGGTGAAATCGCTACTAGACCTTGAATAATCAGGATATCGTCTCGGATCCCACTGTTGTTTTACTATCATGGACTTGGTGGGGCACGTTGGTATTTCTGGCTACTTGATACTACGATTCTTTTTACATTTGAAGATAATCATCGGTTGTGAAAAAGAAAAATGGTTTAATGTTCCGAGTTCGAGATTACACTGGAAAATATTACAGCTGTGAGGCCATGGAAAGCTCCATCCAGCCAAGGGCCAGCTGTATTCTTTTACCGCCAAAATTCCTTCTTCATCGCGAGGCATTCTGAAGGTGTTAGGTTTAAAGATGTTTGCAAATATAAGTAAAGTAAAGACAACATGTGGGTACTAGTAATAGACAAAACGGGGAGACCTAGAAATGTTCTGTCAGTTTATTTTATATCTTATCCATAGTTTCTTGCGAGAATAAAAAATAAATAAAATAAATCCAAGGTATAAAAGGGGGAAAAAAAAGGTGATAACTTTTCCCTGTCTTTTTAGTGACTGTTCTCTTTTTTTCTCTCATCCCTGAAGACCACTATTGTTATTGGGGAGGGGGTCTAGCACAGAGAAAATGTCATCAATTTCTTTAAAGGGGTATTCTGCTGCTAGACTTCTTATCCCCTATGCAAAGTATAGGGATAAGGTGTCTGATCGCGTGGGTCCTGCCATTGGGGCAACCGCAGCATCCGGCATTCTAAACAAACTCTGGGTTCCGGCGGCAGTGGTTGGGATGTCATGACCACACCCCTCGTGACATCACACCACGCCCCCTCCATTCACGCCCCCTCCCATAGACATGCATGGAGGGAGCGTGGCTTGATGTTATGGGGGCATGGTTGAGACATCACGGTCACTGCCACCCACTCCAATCGTTCTGAACAAAATGTTCAGAACGCTTGGGCATGGGAGTACCCCTTCAAGGTTACAGTCACAATGGAGTGTATTTGACGCTGCCATCACACACAGAGTTAAGGCTGCTGCCGTGGGTCCGTGTGTCCGCTCATGACAGCCGGCAGAAAATCCGCAGATATGAGCGCACACACAAAGCTGTAGCAGCATCAGCAGAGAGCTCGCTCTGCCTTAACTCTGTGTGTGCCAGCAGCACATCCGCATCATTAAATACACTGCGGATGCACTCCTGTGGGAATGTACTCTGAAAGAGGTGATCCAGATTTAAAAAAAATAAAATACACCAACAAGCTGTGCCTGGTATAACAGCTTTTACTTCAGTGGGACTGTGTTGCAGTACAAAGCACAGCCTATGGAGAAGAGTGTAGCTGAGGAAGGCACTATCTTGTGGGCTGAAACATGTTGTCCTATTTGTGCACTTACCATGAATAAAATGCAAACTGAAGATCTACATCGGTCTAAGGTGGTCCTAAAAGTAGCACTCTACACACATATCAGCAGTTTTGTTCAAGGCATTTCTCCCCTGATAAGGGCAACCCCAACCATGGTGATGGAGCCCTTGCCTAAACCATGAAAAAAGGGACACATTGAAATAAAATCAGCCCTTGATCGGTCCAAATGATGATTTTAGACCTAAAGAGACATAGCAAACGTTGCTTTCAAAGTCTACTTTGCCCTATGTAGGAATATAGGATAGACCAAACATGGGGATAAGAAAGGTAGCTCTGTCCACTCTTCCATTGACAACCTCAGATGCACATCTGTGCTATCGGACCCGCCGGTCCCGCCCCGGCTTCATTGGTCGAATCCAAGGAAAGAATGTCCGGCGCTGGATTGGATGTGCAGATAAAACTTGCTTTATTATGCTTGGCAAGGAGGCACAAAACAGATCAGGAACCTCTGACGCGTTTCGCACCGGCAGGTGCGAAACGCGTCAGCTGTTTCTGATCTGTATTGTGACTCCTTGCCAAGCATAATAATAGGAATAGAAAAACAAAAGGACCACACAAGGCGCCTAGTGCATTATCCTAGGGTGCGAGAGAAAATAGAAAAGGTGCTGGTATTGAGCTCACCTTGAGCGCAATAATATGCGCATATCACCCCGATAGCTGGGGTATAGGATAATGAGATGATGCCGGGAGTGCTGCACTGCCGTCGGGATGTGGATCCAGATGAACGTCTGTCCACAGAGAATGCAAGATAAACCGAAAAGAAGAGATCCCTCTTAGGCGCTGCTTCTCCCAACAAATTTCTCTTAGACGTAAATAGATGAAAATTAGGTCTTTTTTATTTTCATACCAATGACGCGTTTTGGGTTCGTACCCTTCCTCAGATTAGCATCCCAATCTGGATGCAAATCTGAGGAAGGGTACGAACCCGAAACGCGTCATTGGTATAAGCATAATAATGCAAGTTTTATCTGCACATCCAGCGCCAGACATTCTTTCCTTAAACATGGGGATAAGGTACAATGAAAACACATAGGCCCAGATTTATCAAACTGTGTGAGAGAAAAAAAAATGGAGTGATTTCCCCCCAGCAACCAATCACAGCTCAGCTTTCCCTTTACCAGAGCTCGTTAGCTGAGCAGTGATTGGTTGTTGTGGGAAAATCCTTCGATTGACATTAGGTAAAGCTATAATACCCACACTGATAGGGAGGAACATAAGTAAACAATGCCAGATATCGCCAATAATGAACACCTTATAGAAGAGTTCCTATGGTCAGTTATGGCCTATGCCATAATTCAATGAATATAAACCGTGCTCACATGCACACTAACATTGCTACTGCTGATGCAGAGAGGTGGCCGTAAGAATATGGCGTATTGCGGTCAACGATGTCTCATGGCGCTCAAGCTCCACTAGGTTTACAATCCATAATGTAAAAGTCACTAGTGATGTCACAACGGTTTACCTCACTTTAACAGGTATGATGTTAAAACAGTTTATCTGCCTAAAACCAATATTATCTTAAAACATTTAATTTACAGAAACCTATTTGTGATGTCACAAGAGCTTACCAGACTAAACCCCCTCATGTTCTAATAGTGAGACCTGAGCGGACAAAAGGGAGTATTTTCTTGTCGCCCAAATCCTTATAAATAAATAAACACCTCACAGAAATTTGACGAAGCACATTAAAGTTAATGGGATCTGTCGGGATCCATTGGTGTCTGTTGTGTAACGGACCATACTGATTTTCCAGAAGTTAACTTACTCTGTGATGGAGGCGCCGAATAGAGCTTGTGTGGTAGCTTACCTGATTATAACACACTTGTGATGTCACTATAGCTTACCAGACTGTAACACACTTGTGATGTCACTATAGCTTACCAGACTGTAACAGACTTGTGATGTCACTATAGCTTACCAGACTGTAACACACTTGTGATGTCACTATAGCTTACCTTACTTTAGCACACTTGTGATGTCACTATAGCTTACCTCACTATAACACTCTTGTGAGGTCACTATAGCTTACCTCACTATAGCACACTTGTGGTGTCACTATAGCTTATCTCACTATAACACACTTGTGAAGTCACTATAGCTTACCTCACTATAACACACTTCTGATGTCAATATAGCTTACCTCACTATAACACACTTGTGATGCCACTGTAGCTTACCTCACTATAACACACTTGTGATGTCACTATAGCTTACCTCACTATAACACATTTGTGATGCCACTGTAGCTTACCTCACTATAACACACTTGTGATGTCACTATAGCTTGCCTCACTATAACACACTTGTGGTGTCACTGTAGCTTACCTCACTATAACACACTTGTGATGTCACTATAGCTTACCTCACTATAACACACTTGTGATGTCACTATAGCTTACCTCACTATAACACACTTGTGGTGTCACTGTAGCTTACCTTCACTATAACACACTTGTGGTGTCACTATAGCTTACCTCACTATTACACACTTGTGGTGTCACTGTAGCTTACCTCACTATAACACACTTGTGGTGTCACTGTAGCTTACCTCACTATAACAGACTTGTGATGTCACTATAGCTTACCTCACTATAACACAATTGTGATGTCACTATAGCTTACCTCACTATAACACACTTGTGATGTCACTATATCTTACCTCACTATTACACACTTGTGATGTCACTAAAGCTTACCTCACTATTACACACTTGTGGTGTCACTATAGCTTACCTCACTATTACACACTTGTGGTGTCATTATAGCTTACCTCACTAGAACACACTTGTGAAGTCACTATAGCTTACCTCACTATTACACACTTGTGATGTCACTAAAGCTTACCTCACTATAACACACTTCTGATGTCAATATAGCTTACCTCACTATAACACACTTGTGATGCCACTGTAGCTTACCTCACTATAACACACTTGTGATGTCACTATAGCTTACCTCACTATAACACACTTGTGATGCCACTGTAGCTTACCTCACTATAACACACTTGTGATGTCACTATAGCTTACCTCACTATAACACACTTGTGGTGTCACTGTAGCTTACCTCACTATTACACACTTGTGATGTCACTAAAGCTTACCTTCACTATAACACACTTGTGATGCCACTGTAGCTTACCTCACTATAACACACTTGTGATGTCACTATAGCTTACCTCACTATAACACACTTGTGATGTCACTATAGCTTACCTCACTATTACACACTTGTGATGTCACTAAAGCTTACCTTCACTATAACACACTTGTGGTGTCACTGTAGCTTACCTCACTATAACACACTTGGGGTGTCACTGTAGCTTACCTCACTATAACACACTTGTGATGTCACTATAGCTTACCTCACTATAACACAATTGTGATGTCACTATAGCTTACCTCACTATAACACACTTGTGATGTCACTATAGCTTACCTCACTATTACACACTTGTGATGTCACTAAAGCTTACCTCACTATTACACACTTGTGGTGTCACTATAGCTTACCTCACTATTACACACTTGTGGTGTCATTATAGCTTACCTCACTAGAACACACTTGTGAAGTCACTATAGCTTACCTCACTATTACACACTTGTGATGTCACTAAAGCTTACCTCACTATAACACACTTGTGGTGTCACTATAGCTTACCGCACTATTACACACTTGTGGTGTCACTATAGCTTACTTCACTATTACACACTTGTGGTGTCACTATAGCTTACCTCACTATTACACACTTGTGATGTCACTAAAGCTTACCTCACTATAACACACTTGTGGTGTCACTATAGCTTACCTCACTATTACACACTTGTGGTGTCACTATAGCTTACCTCACTAGAACACACTTGTGAAGTCACTATAGCTTACCTCACTGTAACACACTCGTGATGTCACTATAGCTTACCTCACTGTAACACACTCGTGATGTCACTATAGCTTACCTTACTGTAACACACTTGTGAAGTCACTATAGCTTACCTCACTATAACACACTTGTGTCTCTCCAGAAAATCCCTCACCACTGTACAAATTAACTACTAAATGTAACACATGTAGAAAAATGGAACGTAACTCATTAACTCTTTAAACAGTATATACTAATGATGTAATAATAATAATATTAATGATATAATAGACTATAAGAACCATTACTTTAAGTACCTGCTCAGGTTGCACATTAAGTATGTCGGTCCCTGTTAGTTCTTATCCTTTATTGCTACAGGAATCATAGAGTCTGGGTGTAACTTTATTTTTCCCTTTAAGAGTCTTTTTTTACGTGAACATATCCTCTATGGTTTTGCGAATGCGGTCTCTCTCTGTACAGTAACCACAATGCTACCAACGCTTCTCTTTGAATAAGCCATGTAGTCTTTTATTATTTCTGGCAGAGCATAGCCCTCACTTAATAACCATAGGAGCACCACATTGTAAAACAAACCAATATATTGATGGCAAACATCTTAAAGCATTTGATTAATTGCCTCAATGTGTCCAAGATACACCGTATTAGATTTTATTCAAAACAGACTTTAAAATATGTCTCAGAGCATAAATAACAGGCACGGAGAACAGCCCTTGTAGATTTGGTGATACTATATTTCCTGTGGTTGCACCACATAGGCAGGGAGAACCACGCAGCCGCTATAAAGCCAACCGTCTCTCTCAGAAATTCTAATGATCCTGGGTGGTAAGGGTTAATGGGGGCGAATTTAACAAGGACTCTACCCTCTACGCCGTTCAGTCTGTGGATTTTTTTTAACACTGTAATTTTCAGATTGTTCTCCTTCGAGGGAAAAAGTGTTTATAGGCAGTAACAAGCCAAGGATACTAGGTAACAACATAATAGGCCCTGGGAGTGTATTATAACTTCATTATATGTAACCTATATAGTATAGACATGCACGCGCCATATCAGAACTGCCCACTGAGTTCTAGGCTACATATGACCTTGCAATGCCCCTCAGAGGTCAAATAATGCGCAAATTATTAACACAGCAGTAGTAAGGCTGCTATGAAAGTTGAATATCTGTCTATATAATTTATGGGCTCCCAACAACACAAAGATTAACCTGGTGTGTACCTGCTTTAATGCTAGAGAGGCATTGTCACCAACATAAAATATTGTAATGTTGCAGTAATTCTAAGACTATCTCTAATATATGGTAGTACTCTGCAATGGCGGTGGTGTACGTGGTGGCGTTAAATCCAATGTTGTAAATGAGATTCCAGCACTCACCAATAAAGATGCAATGAAGTAAGTGTTTATTTATCATAAGTCAAGATACAGGACGTGTTTTGGCGCGCAGGCCTGCGTGCCAAAACACATCCTGTATCATTACTCATGATAAATAAACATTAAAGGACAGCTGTAGTGGTACACTTTCCGGGCCTAAAAAATAAACAAAATAAACTCATACATACCTTTCGACAAGCCCCCGTTGGTCCGGCACAGGCCTCTTGGTCAGGCAGTGCTGACGTCATTCCACTTCCTGGGGACGGGGACGCCGCAGAGCCGTCGGCGTATCACCGGCCGTAGCGATGTCCCGCCCGGTCAGTGATAGGCTGAGCCCACTGTCATGTAAGGAGCTCTGGCCGGCTTCTTACATGACAGTGGGCTCAGCCTATCATCGGCCGGGGCGGGACATTGCTACGGCCGGTGATACGCCGACGGCTCTGCGGCGTCCCCGTCCCCAGGAAGTGGAATGACGTCAGCACTGACGGACCGTGAGGCCTGTGCCGGACCAACGGGGGCTCGTAGGAAGGTATGCATGAGTTTATTTTGTTTATTTTTGAGGCCCGGGCACGGGTATATAGAAAAGTGTACCACTACAGTTTTCCTTTAAGTTCACTGCATTCACTTGGGGAGTGTTGGGATCTTCTTCTTTACAATATCTCTTATATATGTCTTTTAAAAATATTGTGGTTTTTACCTTACATTTGACCGTTATAATTCCGGCCACTAGATGTTCCCAGACAGGTTCATTTGATATTTAGTTTCTGGCTGCCTGATCTATGTACTCACAGCTGGTCATCTGGGTCCCTGCAGGAAGAAGCTGAGAGACACATAGTCAGAAAGTGAAAGCTGACATAGCTTGCTTAGGGACACACCCCCTGCTGGGGAGAGGAATGCAGGGGAAGGGAGCAGCACAACAGGGCTTTTATCTGCTATCTATCAACAGAAACATAAGTGACAGGAATATGATCCTAATTACAGTGAAATTAACATCCTTTCTTTTTTTTTCTTTCTTTTTTTATAATTTTCCTTTTTTTTATAATTTTCCTTGGTTACATATACGTTTTAATGACAACAACTAAAATTTTGCATAAAGTGTTTCTGTCGTTTCACAAAAGCTTTGATATATCACTATGACATATCTAAAGTTTTGCTCGGTTGGGGTCTGGGTGTTCACTAGAACGAGCATGGAGAGGTGCAAGGTTTGGCACTTCACTCCCTGGCTTGCTGCTCCATAGACTTATAATGTTGCCTTTTTTTCTTTCTTTTTTTTTTATTCCAAAAATACGGAAATAATTACAATCATAAAACACAAGAATTTTTTTTTAGAACCCCTCTCTTTCCCACCCTGTATCCCCCCTCTATACAAAGAGTCCCATATTTAATAGACGCCATATACCAATGATATCATAAAGAGTCCACTTTCATGCTCCCCCTCCCCCCACAATTCCCTTCCACCCACAAAAAAAAAAAAAAAAAAACAACCAAAAACAAAATAAAAAAAATGGGATAAAAAGCTATTTATGATGGGGCAGATCACTCTTTCTGATCACTAAGGACTGTGGTTTTTATAGGTATTGAATTTTCTATTGCTAACATTGTGTTTTTAGTGGATTTTTTCTGGATTTGTTTTTCCCACCTTCCATGCCTGTCGGTGCTATCTGTTGCTTTGAACTTTGACTTTACCTTTGTGGTTTGACAAGTAATTATAGAACACAGACAAGTCCTGGAGCTATAATAACTGACCACCCTGGTATCTGAGAAAAGTAGAGGATTAACACTTAGAATCCCATTAACCTTGTATCTACTATATATTTGATCCTGATAAGTAATATTTAAGTGAAAGGGGCAGCACTACACTATCTACCTGCACAGTATCTTGCACCACAGCCAAGAAAGTAGGAACCTGCCCAAAACTTGCGAAATCAACTGTGGGGTTGCAGTGCTCGCAAAACTGTGGCCCCTTCAAACAGATGATCAGTGGGATGTCGACAATTGGATCCCCACTGATCTAATATTTATGGCCCTTTCAAAGAAACTGGAGATGTCGGAAAAGATAACAGATGGCCACAAGGGGTCCACAGTAGTAAGAACCCCAACCCCCAGCGTCTGGTTTAGGGTGAGGCCACATGAGGGATCAGAAGCATCCAACAGCTATTGTCATTGAGTGGCCTTACCTCTAGGTCAGGGACATGAACCCTTGTCCTTTTTCTACACCCTCCCCTTTGATACCCTATTGACAGGCACATAAAAATGGCACTTCACTGTGTGTAGTATGCCTGTACTGTGACATCACTGTGTGTATTACCTCTGTACTGTGACATCACTGTGTGTATTATGTGAGAGTATAAGAAAAACTTGGCAACTCACCACTGCTGCACAAACGAAGTAGGCTTTATTCCAAAGCTGGATTTAAGGCACACATCGTGGCAAGGGAGGGAAGGTGTAATGGCAGGGGGTACCCGTGGAACGGTGCAATTTCCTGCCTCGCTGGCACTTCTTCAAGCCACGCAGGCTCTTGATCCATCAGGCTCACCTGCTAATAAGGTTAGCGGGGATACCGGGGCGGGACCACATAACGGTATATACAAAATGTTTACAATAGCAAAAGACAAGCGTATACAAAACATTATTAAAAGACACTTACATCTTGTCTGTCATTGAGACCAGCCGGTCCCAAGGCGTTCAGCTTAATAATCCACCAAGATTCCTTTTGCAGCATCATATGATGTCTGTTAACTCCCCATCTCAGGATCTTATCTGTTTCCAGTCCGGCAAATCTGATACACCGACCATTTCCCCTGTGGACTTCTTGCATATGAGATAAGAATCTTGGAGCTCCATGTCCTGTGACAATGGAGCGTAAATGTTCTCTTATTCTCATAAATAGGCATCTTTTTGTCTTCCCTTATAGAAGAGTCCACAGGGGCAAATGAGGGCATAGACCACATAAGTGCAGCGGCAAGTGATAAGGTAAGGAATAATCTGTTCGTGGCTGCCAATGAATGTCACTCTCCTGTTAATGTTTAACGCACAGAATGAACAATGTCCACATGGTTTGTTGCTTTTAGGGTTGTCTTGGTTAACCAGTTTTCTGTACTCGGGGTAGAGGGTTTTAATTTATCCCCTAACGTGATGTTTTTTCTATAGGTGATGATAGGCTTCATTTTCGCTATATCTTTGAGATCAGGATTGGATTCCAAAATGAACCAGCTCTTGGAGATAGCAGTTCTGAGGGTCTGATTCAAGTTAGAATTAGGAAAAGAGAACACAAAGCGTGTTCTGTTCTGAAGAGACTTAGTTTTAATTTGTTTGTGGATAAGAAGGGTGCTATGGTCGATTTTATCAGCTTTATTGAAGACCTTATTAATAATATCATTGGGATAGCCCCTGTCTTTGAGTCTATTCTTGAGGTCATTTGCTTGTTCTAAATAATTCATTTAATTGGAGTTATTGCGTTTGAGTGTTAGAAATTGTGAGTAGGGAATAGCAATTTTGCAACCTGTGGAGGGTGAGAACTGGAATAGTGAAGGAGAGCATTTTTAGCTGTATTTTTGCGAAAATTGCAGGTATTGATGTTATTATTAACTATGGAGATCTGGATGTCTAGAAATTCCAAAACGTCTCCACCATAGCTATATGTGAAAAGCATATTCTCTTTGTTGTAAACATTCAAATAATGTATAAAATCTTTGAAGACGTCTTCTGAGCCCTGCCATACAACCAAGATGTCATCGACATAACGTAAAAAAAGATTTAATGTGGTGAACATACGGATTGGACTTGGATGCAAGGAATAGATTGGCATATGTGCAGGAGACCAGCGTGCCCATGGCCGTGCCGGTCTCCTGCCTATCCCATCTGTCCTCAAACTGGAAGGTGTTATGGGTAAGAATAAACCACAATGAATCAGATACGAAGCTGACAAAATTGGATGATTTATCCTTACTAGCAAGAACCTCTGTGATAGCCTGTACACCCGCATCATGAGGAATGCGGGTGTACAGGCTCTCAATATCTATGGAGGCCAAACTTTACCAGTCATGCCATTGATTCTTATCTCATATGCAAGAAGTCCACAGGGGAAATGGTCGGTGTATCAGATTTGCCGGACTGGAAACAGTTACGATCCCGAGATGGGAAGTTGACAGACATCGTATGCTGCTGCAAAAGGAATCTCGGTGGATTATTAAGCTGAATGCCTTGGGACTGGCTGGTCTCAATGACAGACAAGATGTGTCTTTTTATAATGTTTTGTATACATTTGTATTTTGCTATTGTAAATGTTTTGTATACCCTTATGTGGCCCCGCCCCTGCCCTAATATCCCTCCTCATCTGGTTTATTAGCAGGTGAGCTTGATGGATCAAGCATCTGTGTGGCTTGAAGAAGTGCCAGCGAGGCACTAAACTGTGCCATTCCACATCTACCCCTTGCCTCTACCCCTTCCCTCCCTTGCCACGATGTGTGTTGTGAATCCAGCTTTGGAATAAAGCCTACTTTGTTTGTGCAGCAGTCTATGAGTTGCCGAGTTTTGCTTATACTCTCACATTACCTTTGGATGGACTCTGCTATGCTCTGAGCACCGCCAGGCTGCTTGTCTTAGGATCCGAACTGCATACTTCCCAGACCCACACGCAGCACCATAGGTTCAGTAGTGCCAGTCTATACATGCCTCTCTACTAGTGTTGCACTGTGTGTATTATCCCTGCACTGTGACATCACTGTGAGTATTATCCCTGTACTATGATATCGCTATGTGTATTATCCCTGTACTGTGACATCACTGGGTATATTATCCCTGTACTGTGACATCACTGTTTATTATCCCTGTACTGTGACATCACTGTGTGTATTATCCCTGTACTGTGACATCACTGTGTGTATTATCCCTGTACTGTGACATCACTGTTTATTATCCCTGTACTGTGACATCACTGTGTGTATTATCCCTGCACTGTGACATCACTGTGTGTATTATCCCTGCACTGTGACATCACTGTGTGTATTGTCCCTGTACTATGACATCACTGTGTGTATTATTCCTGTACTATGATATCACTGTATGTATTATCCCTGTACTGTGACATCACTGTGTATTATCCCTGTACTGTGACATCACTGTGTATTATCCTTGTACTGTGACATCACTGTTTATTATCCCTGCACTGTGACATCACTGTGTGTATTATCCCTGTACTATGACATCACTGTGTATATTATCCCTGTACAGTGGCATCACTGTTTATTATCCATGTAATGTGGCATCACTGTGTTTATTATCCCTGTACTGTGACACCACTGTGTGTATTATCCCTGCACTGTGACATCACTGTGTGTATTATCCCTGTACTATGATATCACTGTGTGTATTATCCCTGTAATGTGACATCACTGTGTGTATTATCCCTGTACAATGATATCACTGTGTGTATTATCCCTTTAATGTGACATCACTGTGTGTATTATCCCTGCACTGTGACACCACTGTGTGTATTATCCCTGTACTATGACATCACTGTGTGTATTATCCCTGTACTATGACATCACTGTGTATATTATCCCTGTACATTGTTTATTATCCCTGTACTATGACATCACTGTGTATATTATCCCTGTACTGTGACATCACTGTGTGTATTATGCCTGTACTGTGACATCACTGTGTGCATTATCCCTGTACTATGATATCACTGTGTGTATTATTCCTGTACTGTGACATCATTGTGTGTATTATCCCTGAACTATGATATCACTGTGTGTATTATCCATGTACTATGACATCACTGTGTGTATTATCCATGTACTATGATATCACTGTGTGTATTATCCCTGTACTGTGACATCACTGTGTGTATTATCCCTGTACTATTATATCACTGTGTGTATTATCTCTGTACTGTGACATCACTGTATTTATTATCCCTGTACTATGATATCACTGTGTGTATTATCCCTGTACTATGACATCACTGTGTGTATTATCCCTGCACTGTGACATCACTGTGTGTATTATCCCTGTACTATGACTTCACTGTGTGTATTATCCCTGTACTATGATATCACTGTGTGTATTATCCCTGTACTGTGACATCACTGTATGTATTATCCAGGGGTCAAGTCCTGGGGAAAAAAAGTGTGGGACCTCACCCAGGCTTTCCACACAAGGGCTGGTCCTGCTAATGGGAATGGTCTTCCTGCTGTGGAAAAGGTGCAGGAACTCAGTTCCCATGTGTTCCTGCAAGACTTGAGCCCTGGTATTGTCCCTGTATTATGAGATCACTGTGTGTATTATCCATGTACTGTGACATCACTATGTGTATTATCCCAGTACTATGACATCACTGTGTGTATCATCCCTGCACTATGATATCACTGTGTGCATTATCTCTGTACTGTGACATCACTGTGTTTATTATCCCTGTACTATGAGATCACTGTGTATATTATTCCTGTACTGTGACATCACTGTGTATTATGCTTGCACTGTGACATCACTGTGTGTATTATCCCTGTACTGTGACATCACTGTGTGTATTATCCCTGTACTATGATATCACTGTGTGTATTATCTCTGTACTGTGACATCACTGTGTGTGTATTATTCCTGTACTGTGACATCATTGTCTGTTGTTCACGGTTACTACACAGTGATGTCACAGTACAGCCATAATACACACAGTGATGTCACAGTGATGTACAGGCATACTACACACAGTATAGTGCCCTTTTTTTTTGCTTGAGCCCCTGCCCTACAAAATGTCTGAACGTCCCTGCTCTAGGCTGAGATCACAAGTGGTATTTTGGTTAATATTTTAGCCAAAACCAGGACATAGACAAAACTATAATGGAAATATTTGTTCCTTATTATGTGTTTTAAACCCGATCCTGACTAACGGCTGCGTTCACACTAGCAGAATTATTGCCACAAGTCCCAGCCTGACCACAGATCACTTTGGGTCATCAGACCCCCATTCACGCTGGGACTAGCAGCCGTAATACAGACATAAATATGTGTCCGTATTATGCTAGTGCAGTGATGGCGAACCTATGGCACGCGTGCCACAGGTGGCACGCCGAGCCCCCTCTGTGGGCACACGGCCACAGGCCCCCCGTCACATTCTGGACATCCCCGTGTCCCGAAAGGTCATTTCGGGACACAAGGATGTCCCGGTTACCTCTCTGCGGTCCCGCGTTAGCTTTAAAAACGCAGGGACCGCCGGGAGGTTGCGCACGCAGGGACGTCACGTCACTGACGTCCCATACGTGCGCCCGTAAAGCAGAGCAGAGCGGAGCATCGGGGAGGACTGAGGATGACGTGCGCATGGTAAGTGACCAGCGGGACATTATCTTCGGTGTTCCGACACAGCCATACAGCCTCCAGCCATACACTGTATATGGCTGAAGGCTGTATGTCTGTGGGGGGACACTGCCTGTCTAATGTTGGGGAACTCTGTCTGCCTCATGTGGGGGAACACTGCCTGTCTAATGTGGGGTAACACTGCCTGTCTAATGTGGGGAAACTCTGTCTGCCTAATGTGGGGGAACTCTGCCTGTCTAATGTGGGGTAACACTGCCTGTCTAATGTGGGGTAACACTGCCTGCCTAATGTGGGGTAACACTGCCTGTCTAATGTGGGGTAACACTGCCTTCCTTATGTGGGGGAACACTGCCTGCCTAATGTGGGGGAACTCTGCCTGCCTAATGTGGGGGAACTCTGTCTGCCTAATGTGGGGGAACACTGCCTGCCTAATGTGGGGGAACTCTGACTGCCTAATGTGAGGGAACTCTGACTGGCTAATGTGGGGGAACACTGCCTGCCTAATGTGGGGAACACTGCCTGCCTAATGTGGGGGAACACTGCCTGCCTAATGTGGGGGAACTCTGCCTGCCTAATGTGGGGGAGCACTGCCTGCCTAATGTGGGGGGAATTATACTGCCAACCTTGTGGGGGGGGGGATTATACTGCCAACCTTGTGGGGGGAATTATGCTGTCAACCTTGTGGGGGGAATTATACTGCCAACCTTGGGGGGAATTATACTGCCAACCTTGTGGGGGGGGGGGGGATTATACTGCCAACCTTGTGGGGGGAACTATACTGCCAACCTTGTGGGGGGAACTATACTGCAAACCTTGTGGGGAGAATTATACTGCCAACCTTGTGGAATTATACTGCCAACCTTGTGGAATTATACTGTTAACCTTGTGGGGGGGGGGGGGGGAATTATACTGTTAACCTTGTGGGGGGGAATTATACTGCCAACCTTGTGGGGGGAAGTATACTGCCAACCTTGTGGGATGAAGTATACTGCCAACCTTGTGGGGGGAACTATACTGCCAACCCTAATGTGGGGGAACTATACTGCCAACCTAATGTGGGGGAACTATACTGCCAACCCTAATGTGCAGGTAACTATACTGCACCTAATGTGGGGGAACTATACTGCCAACCTAATGTGGGGGAACTATACTGCCACTCAAATGTGGGGAACTATAGTACACCCAATGTGGGGGAACTATACTGCCAACCCTAATGTGGGGAACTATACTGCACCTAATGTGGAGAACTATACTGCCAACCTAATGTGGGGGAACTATACTGCCCTAATGTGGGGGAACTATACTGCCAACCTAATGTGGGGGAGCTATACTGCCAATCAAATGTGGGGAGCTATAGTACACCCAATGTGGGGGAACTATACTGCCAACCCTAATGTGGGGAACTATACTGCCAACCTAATGTGGGGGAATTATACTGCACCTAATGTGGAGAACTATACTGCCAACCTAATGTGGGGGAACTATACTGCACCTAATGTGGGGGAATTATACTGCACCTAATGTGGGGGAACTATACTGCACCTAATGTGGGGGAACTGTACTGCACCTAATGTGGGGGAACTGTACTGCACCTAATGTGGGGGAACTGTACTGCACCTAATGTGGGGGAACTATACTGCCAACCTAATGTAGGGGAACTATACTGCCAACCCTAATGTGCGGGGAACTATACTGCACCTAATGTGGGGGAACTATACTGCCAACCTAATGTGGGGGAGCTATACTGCCAATCAAATGTGGGGAGCTATAGTACACCCAATGTGGGGGAACTATACTGCCAACCCTAATGTGGGGAACTATACTGCCAACCTAATGTGGGGGAATTATACTGCACCTAATGTGGAGAACTATACTGCCAACCTAATGTGGGGGAACTATACTGCACCTAATGTGGGGGAATTATACTGCACCTAATGTGGGGGAACTATACTGCACCTAATGTGGGGGAACTGTACTGCACCTAATGTGGGGGAACTGTACTGCACCTAATGTGGGGGAACTGTACTGCACCTAATGTGGGGGAACTATACTGCAAACCTAATGTGGGGGAACTATACTGCCAACCCTAATGTGCGGGGAACTATACTGCACCTAATGTGGGGGAACTATACTGCCAACTTAATGTGGGGGAACTATACTGCCAATCAAATGTGGGGAACTATAGTACACCCAATTTGGGGGAACTATACTGCCAACCCTAATGTGGGGAACTATACTGCCAACCTAATGTGGGGGAACTATACTGCACCTAATGTGGGGGAACTATACTGCACCTAATGTGGGGGAACTATACTGCACCTAATGTGGGGGAACTATACTGCCAACCTAATGTGGGGGAACTATACTGCCAATCAAATGTTGGGAACTATAGTACACCCAATGTGGGGGAACTATACTGCCAACCCTAATGTGGGGAACTATACTGCCAACCTAATGTGGGGGAACTATACTGCACCTAATGTGGAGAACTATACTGCCAACGTAAAGTGGGGGAACTATACTGCACCTAATGTGGGGGAACTATACTGCACCTAATGTGGGAGAACTGTACTGCACCTAATGTGGGGGAACTGTACTGCACCTAATGTGGGGGAACTGTACTGCACCTAATGTGGGGGAACTATACTGCCCCTAATGTGGGGGACTATACTGCACCTAATGTGGGGGAACTATACTACACCTAATGTGGGGGAACTATACTGCACCTAATGTGGGGGAACTATACTGCACCTAATGTGGGGGGACTATACTGCACCTAATGTGGGGAACTATACTGCATCTAATGTGGTGGACTATACTGCACCTAATGTGGGAGAACTATACTGCACCTAATGTGGGGAACTATACTGCACCTAATGTGGGGAACTATACTGCGCCAAGTGTGGGGGAACTATACTGTACCTAATGTGGGGGGAGCTATACTGCACCTAATGTGGGGGAACTATACTGCACCTAATGTGGGGAACTATACTGCACCTAATGTGGGGAACTATACTGCACCTAATGTGGGGAACTATACTGCGCCAAGTGTGGGGGAACTATACTGTACCTAATGTGGGGGGAGCTATACTGCACCTAATGTGGGGGAACTATACTGCCAAGCTAATGTGTATTCTGATTTAATTGCTGTGCTTGCACTTTGAGGGGAAGAAAGTTGGCGTGCATTACGGTTCGGGCACTCGGGCTCAAAAAGGTTCGCCATCACTGTGCTAGTGTGAACCCAACCCAATGTTCCCGCTGAGGAAATGATGAGGAACATTCCTTTGCTAAAACTGTGGACTAGAAATCCTCTTTCTGCTCCTAAAAAAACAGAATAGCATTTGAAGTGGAGTTTGACATGGAACTCCTAAGGCTAAGTTTCCACTTGGTTTCTTTCTGGCAGTTTTTGGATATCTGCCACTGCAGTTTTTGAGCCAAAGCCAGGAGTGTATTCAAAAGGAATGGGAAATATAAAGGAAGGACTTACACTTCTCCTCCCTTATGGATCCACTTCTGACATTGGCTCAAAAACTGCAGTGGCAGTATTCCAAAAACTGCCAGAAAAAAAAACCAAGTGAAGCTTAGCCTTAGACTTTTCTTGCCTGAAGAATGGACATTATGCAGAAATGATGCTGTGTGAATGGACTCGCTGAAATCACACATTAAAATCAATTTATACAAGGGAGAATCTGAGCAGAATTTACTGCATCAAACTCAGCACAGATTCTGCCTAAATTTCTTCAAAGTGTACTAGCCCTAAGGGTATGTTCACACAGTGTATAATTGACTGGCGTATATTCGTACGTAATCAGATAACAGATGAGCGCATGTAAATTTATATGCCGTTTCCATTTTTGCATGATTGCTTTGTAGTTTCCAATATTATAATGAAATTCTCATACATTCTATGGGAAGCTGGTACAATGCAATGCAGTACAATGCAACACAACCTGATTGTGTGTTTTTACCCTAACACTTGCAGTAACTTCATTTCTGAAAACTCTTAACTTGCAACCGGCTGCAATGTCACTTGTTTTAGAGAGGGGCTGTACAAAAGAGAGGTGTCCAATGCAAACATGTAGACAGGCTTAAATCCAGAATCACCTTAAGTAGGCACAAAATGCCCAGGGCTGGTGTCAGATGAAAGATTCCTTCACATTACTGTCATGTCAAGTTGATGCTTTGCCAGAAATTTTTGAATGATGATGATTTAAAAGGAAAGGTGTCACAAAAGACGAAAAAGAAAAACAAGCCCAGAAGACAAAGGTGATATATGAGCTGTCAACACTCCTTCAAAGGGCCCAAATGTTATCGCTCCTCAGGACCTGAGTCATTATAGGGATTAACAGATAACTGAAGATATTGCTCTAGCAAAAAATTTTTTTACTTTGTTAAAATCTATTAGAAATGCCATATTAGAAAAGTCCATATTTCTGGAATTGAAAGTTAAAGAAATAGTAATGATTATAATACCTAAATAAATCTAAACTATATATATATATATATATATATATATATATATATATATTTATATTTCTGCATAAATTTTGACCTTAAACCACATCACACAAGTCCAAACAGCACATGGATAGAACCTGAAAATGTAAAAAAAAAATGTTGACAATACATTTTTTGAAAAAAGGTTTTTTAACGTGTCAGTTCTAGTGCACACCAGAGAAAGTCTCATTTAGGGTAGGGTCACATGGGAGTGTATCCACAGCACCAAATATGCCAGAAGTCACAGTTATGGCAGAGTGAACTCCCTGCTGCAGCTGTAGCTCTGTGTGTCTGCTCGTATCTGCGGTTTTCCCGCCGCAAGTCACGAGCGGACACGCAGAGCTACGGCAGCAGCAGGGAGCTCACTCTGCAGTAACTCTGTGACTGCTGGCAGCCCATCCACAGCGTCAAATATGCTGCGGCTGCGCTCCTATGTGAACCTACCCTTATGAAGTAACTGAGAAGGTGAATTGGCTGAGAGGGTAAAAAAAATTCTTCCATCTGATCAGACCAGCAGGCCACGTCTGGTATGTTTGACAGATGTTCTGACGCTACCTCCGCTACGCTCTTCTTCGCTGACAGTAGCACTACCCTTCTGCTCTGAACGTGTCAGTATCATTGCTTTTAATGCGTATTGATGTTAAACACAGGTAGAAATGATACATATGTTTGATTAAACCCACAAAATATGATGAATTAGTGCTTTCATTACAAAGTAAACTGGCCTACAAAAAAACAATCCCTCCTATGGGTGTGTAGATGAAAAAATAAAAGAGTTATGACTATGATGCAGATTTCTTTATCCATCAGGGTATGCGTAGAGCTGGGTGACAACTCCTGTAGATACTACAAAGACTGATTAACACGTTATTCCTGTGTAAGGGTCACATGTAGCGTATCTGCAGTGTATTTTACACTGCGGACTGGCTTCTGACCATCCCTAGATTCAGCCTCGTACTTTGCCCGTGTCCTGGTTTGTCTGCTTGCAACAGCAATGGGCGCTATGAGCAGACACAAACTGAACTGCGAGTTGCGCACCCCATGCGCAGCATGGTCGCAGACATCGTGGCCTAGCAGAGGTGAGCAACCGTGATGTCAGAGTACACTGCGCTCCGTCTGTGCTTGCTCGTAGCGGCGTATTGCTGCTACGAGCAGACAGACCAGGACACACAGGCAAAGAACGAGGCTGACTCTAGAGGTGGTCAGAAGCGCACCTGTAGTGTCAAATACGCTGCGATGATAAATTCTTAAATGGGTGGAAAACTATTTTTTTTAGTCAACTGGTGCCAGAACCTAAACAGATTTGTATATTACTTATCAGCTGCTGTATGCTCCAGAGGAAGTTTTCTTTTTGAGGCCAGGAACTGTCCAGAGCAGGAGAGGTTTGCTATGGGGATTTTCTCCTTCTATGGACAGTTCCAAACATGGACAGAGGTGTCAGCAGAGAGTACTGTGGTCAGACAGAAAATAAATCCAAAAATAAATAGCTTACTCTGGAGCATACAGCAGCTTATAAGTACTGGAAGGCTTAAGATTTTTAAATAGAAGTACATTTTAAAAATCTGTTTAACTTTCAGGCACCAGTTGATTTTAAAGAAATAGTTTTTAACTGGAGTACCCCTTTAAATATAATATTAAAATAATTTACACAAGAGGACAAATAAGCAGTTGATACTTACAGGTAATGTTTGGTCTAGTATACTTTTCTGTAAAGACATGTCATACTTTAGAACAGCCCTTGAATTTCCATTGTTCTAGACTATGACATCTACATCCCTACTGAAGGAGTTGTGGGAGCCCGTGAGTCCTTGTGTATTTAATACTTGCTGTGAAAATGATAGATTGTTTTTGGACTTTTGCCACTTGGGATTTGATATGGTAACAGAATGCATATCACTCATCGTAGCACTCTTTTCTGCGCTCTTGAAAGCTGCGTACACTTCAGTCACGCTTCTGCAACCAGTCTATGAGGGTTTAGTGGAACAGTTCATTCTCTTGTCTTAAAGTCTAGCACCATTAAAAACCTGACACTCCTACCATGTCATAGAGGAAGCTGAGATATAGGGTGTTGTTATACATTATACAACTAATAAAGCTGTCCCTGCGTCCGTCTATGATGGAGATGGTGAGCCTCAGTAACATAAAAAAAAATTATATATATATATATATATATATATATATGAAAATGTCATGTATGTTACAGGCAAGGTAAGTCTACCCTGACTGTAACTATAAGCTAGTGTTTCCCAACCAGTGTGCCTCCCGCTTTTACAAAACTACTACTCCCAGCATGCCTAGACAACCGTTTGCCCAGGCATGTTGGGAGTAGTAGTTTTGCAACTGCGGGAGGCACACTGGTTGGAAAACACTGTTACAAGGCATCATTCAGATCTGCATCAGATGGGGGAGCCCAACAAAGCTGGACCTAGCTTGAGCATTGCAGAGGTTCAAACTTGACCACCGTGTATTATCTCTGTACTGTGACATCACTGTGTGCATTATCTCTCTTCTGTGACATCGCTGTGCACAATATTCTCACACCTAGACATTAATGTGCACAATATGCTCACTCTATGACATCACTGTCCACAATATTCTCACTCTATGACATCACTGTCCACAATATTTTCACACTTTGACATCACTGTGCACAATATTCTCACACTATGACATCACTGTCCACAATATTTTCACACTTTGACATCACGTGGCACAATATTCTCACACTATGGCATCACTGTGCACAATATTCTCACACTATGACATCATTGTGCACAATATTCTCACACTATGGCATCACTGTGCACAATATTCTCACACTATGGCATCACTGTGCACAATATTCTCACACTATGGCATCACTGTGCACAATATTCTCACACTATGACATCACTGTGCACAATATTCTCACACTATGGCATCACTGTGCACAATATTCACACACTATGGCATCACTGTGCACAATATTCTCACACTATGGCATCACTGTGCACAATATTCTCACACTATGGCATCACTGTGCACAATATTCTCACACTATGGCATCACTGTGCACAATATTCTCACACTATGACATCACTGTGCACAATATTCTCACACTATGGCATCACTGTGCACAATATTCTCTCACTATGACATCACTGTGCACAATATTCTCACACTGTGAAATCACTGTCCCCAATATTCTCACACTATGACATCACTGTCCACAATATTTTCACTCTATGGCCTCACTGTGCAAAATATACTCACACTATGGCATCACTGTCCACAATATTCTCACACTATGACATCACTGTTCACAATATTCTCACACTATGACATCACTGTCCACAATATTCTCACACTATGACATCACTGTCCACAATATTCTCACACTATGACATCACTGTCCACAATATTTTCACTCTATGGCATCACTGTGCACAATATACTCACTCTATGGCATCACTGTCCACAGTATTCTCACACTATGACACCACTGTCCAAAATATTTTCACTCTACGGCATCACTGTCCACAATATTCTCACACGATAACATCATTGTCCACAGTATTCTCACTATGACATCACTGTCCACAATATTCTCACTATGACATCACTGTCCACAGTATTCTCACACTATGACATCACTGTCCACAATATACTCACTCTATGGCAGTGATGGCAAACCTATGGCTCTTTGGACACATGGCCATAGTTCGCCATGGATGCCTTTTGATGCAGCTGCTCAGTGGCGGGTCAAGGGGGGGGCGATCTGCCACTGAGTAACCAACAGGGGCCCCCTGTCACATTCGGGACATCCCTGTGTCCCGAAAGATCTTTTTGGGACACGAGGATGTCCCGGTTACCTTTCTGCCGGGAGGTAGCACACGCCCATAGGAATGGAGGAGCGGAGCATCGGAACATCAAGGAGGAGGATGCACGCTGGCCGGCAAGGTAAGTTACCAGCTACACTTCAGCCTCGGTGCTCCGACCACCGCTACTCCGGTCCTGGGACCTACTGCTGTAGGTCGTGACCCCCTGAACGGAGGAGTGGTGGACGGAACACTGTGACGCAGTACACAGACATACAGCCTCCAGCCATACACTGTATATGGCTGAAGGCTGTATGGCTGTGGGGGAACTATACTGCACCTAATGTGGGGAAACTTCAACCTAATGTGGGGGAACTACAACCTAATGTGGGGGAACATACTGCCAATCTAATGTGGGGGAACTACAACCTTATGTCGGGGAAACATACTACCAACCTAATGTGGGGGAACTACAACCTAATGTGGGGAAACTACAACCTAATGTGGGGGAACTACAACCTAATGTGGGGGAACATACTGCCAACCTAATGTGGGGGAACATACTGCCATCCTAATGTGGGGGAACTGCAACCTAATGTGGGGGAACTATACTGCCAGTCTAATGTGGGGGAACTACAAGCTAATGTGGGGGAACTACAACCTAATGTGGGGGAACTATACTGCCAACCTAATGTGGGGGAACTATACTGCCAACCTAATGTGGGGGAACTATAACCTAATGTAGGGGAACTGCAACCTAA